>NC_136908.1:17427442-17619942 GCF_949606895.1 Notothenia rossii
ATCGGTGGAGGAAGGCCCTCCTCCCCTTCCCTGAATTCAGTTCAGGACAGTAACGGAGCACCCACCTCAGCCCCTGTCACGGGCAATGCCCAAAATACTAACCACACCACACTAACAACCAACAATAACAGTGGTGGCGGGCATCTCGGCAATGCAAATAATCACCATCATCACCACTACAACCAGGGCAACGCCGGACAGACGCACCCCCAGCACCACCACAGCCACGGAGCAAAGTCCCCCGACTTCACCAACCAGAACTCGGACCAGGCCAACGAGGAATGGGAGACTGCCTCCGAGAGCAGCGACTTCACAGAGTTCAGAGACAGGGAGGGAGGAGGAGGGGGCAAGGCCTATTCTTCTCACCATCCCCACCACGTGGGAAGGGGTGGAGGGGGAGGTGGTGGCGCGGTTGACCGTGACATGTCGGGGAAAGAGCCCTTGGCTAATAAAAGAAGCTTCTCAAGCCAGCGTCCAGGCATGGAGCGACAGAACCGAAGGGTCAACCATGGAGGAGGAGGAGGAGGAGGTGGTGGAGGAGGGGGAGGAGGAGGAGGAGGAGGAAGAGGCCCACGAGGGCCGCCCGGTGGCGGCTCCGGTGGTCCCGGAAATGGAGGAGGCAACCGCGGGGAGAGGCGTGGCAACTGGCCCTCCCCGAAAAATAGGAAGTGATGAAAAACATTTCAGATGAACCCCACCCACATTAAAAACACCCTCTTACATCCTAATCCCTTTTTGATAATTACTTCATGGCTTATCTGTTGGCTTCCCTAAACATATTAGTGCATTGGACAGTTCATGGAGATGGTATTTACCTTCACTCCTTCCCCTTAGCATCAACCCACTATCTACCGTCCGTTATTGTAAATTTCTCCGTTTGTTCCTTCTTGCTTTCCGTTCAGTTGTGCCCCCTCCCTTATCTTCCCTCAAGAACCTCACCCCAGTTGGATTTTAACAAGCATGTGGTTCTGCAAATGGGAGGTGCACGACGTTTTGACAGACATTCACACAGAGATCCACACACACTCACATATACAAGCACAAATCAGACATCTTTATGAACACACGCAGTCATGTGGGTGCAAAACGAAAAACGGGGGATTAAATTGGCAAAAATGGATTGGGCAAATTTTTATATTTATGTACCGGTGTATATTTCTACCACACTTTGGCCTTGGGTGGTATTCAGTAGTGCAGTGCTGCATTACTTCCCTCACAAAGGGAAAAAGCTGCAGCTTCATCTTTTAACGTGAACAATGTACCATAAGATGTTTTCTCTTTGTGTCTTTTTGTTGGCCTTGTGTCAGATGAGTTTCAACCTCTCAGCAAATGTTAGGGGTGTGGGTATTTTCTTCTAAAACGCAGGTAATTAAAAAACCTTTTTAATAAATTCCCCAAATCCCCTTTTTGATGACTTTTTGGTCTCTTGCAAACTATGTGTATGATTACTGTGATAGGACCCATCAAAGTACTACTGCTTAGTGCTCACCTACACTTTGCATTGATCACATTGATTTGTCTTTAATATCAATGTTTCTGCTGCTTGTTCAGATAGATGGTGTGATTTTGTCCCAACCCCTAAAAAGTGGTTGACCTGCTCTGACATTTCATTTGGTTGGTCCTTTTTAGGAAATGACGGCTTTTTAGCCTCATCGTAGCATCCTCCTTAAGTTCTGCATCAGTTTCCCCAAGTTTTATTCTCTCATTTGTGAGTTTTGTTTACCCTTTCAAGACTGTATTAATAGCTTAATGGCTTTATTTTAACAACCATTATTTCCTCAGTGACTACCATTTGTATGGAAACACTTTTTTTTTCTCCGAAGATGAAATACCTATCGATCTTGTGAGGGCGGAAAACGAGTTAAGTGAAAATGTAGGTCATGTTAGAATTAAGAAAAAAAACTTTGACTTTCATAAAAGTTGTTTATGCTTCAATAGGTAATTACATATATGTTTTAATAAGCACTCCTTGTAGTATAACAAAAATCAAATGTTTGCAGGGTTTTTTTTAGGTTTTTTTCGTCTTTGTTTTTTTTGGGCAAGTTATGTCATGCATCAGGACAGGTACTCTGTCTGGGCCCAGAGTACAGACATAAGGATGAATATTGTACTAAAACACCCCCTCTGTGTACTCTTGTGGAGACTCCTCACACCGAGAAAGGACTAGTACCAAGAGCTCTGAGTCTGACAAAGTACTTTTCAAAGTGTGTGTTCTCGGGATGGCTGTTCCAGGACAACCAGAAGCCCAAACTAATAGATTTCAGGACAATGCTGCAACCCAGTTTCCAAGATTTCACTCGCAACAAATAATGCAGACCTGGAGTGTTGTGAAAATATTTGGATTGATGTAGAATTACACATGTAAACATAGTTTGTATCATACTTCAAATACATAAAATGGCACACAGACGGAATCCAACTAAAATCGATTTATACATCAGCATCAATTCTGTCACTGCTGTAAGTTGGGGTGTGTTTGTTTACTGACAACAGTTTGAAGATGGGATGTTGTGAGTAGGGCATTTGATGATTTGTGTACGTCGTGTGTGCGTGCTGGTGTGTGTGTGTGTGTGTGTGTGTGTGTGGCATGTGTGCGTTTTCCGGTGTTTGCATAATAACTCGGGGGAAGGGGTGGGGGACCAGAGGGGTTTAACATGAATGGCAAGCACTTTTCTGCCTTGTTTGCCCACATGTGATTTAACCAACATCATTAAGACAATTCTACTGTTTCTTAAATACATCCACATGTATACGTTCAGCTGTGTTTACATGTTCAACATCCAAATGAAGAACACGCAGTGGAGAACTTCACCCTTTTTTGTGTGTGTGTAATTTAATCATACATTTTTCTGCAGGCAAGTGAAGTTGGACATATTTTATTTTTCTCACTTCTAGCATGAACACACACCCATGGGTGCAGCTTGCCTTGCCTGTTTATACATTGATAGCTGTACACTTAAACTCTGGCTCAAAGAGTCCTTCATCCCTCCTTTACTCTTAATGTTGATGTGTGCATTATTTTATGTACCCATGTTAAAAGAAAACTAAATTAGTGTATTCCAGAAAGAAATTACTCAAAGATTGTACTATGTTTCCAGCATTACCAAGGTACCTGGAGTGGTTCAAACTGTTTTTTAGCATTTATGGTTTTATTAATGGAACCATAATATACACACATGTATGTATATTGGTATGTATCTAAGTTTTGTCTACCCCAACTTACATTCCCATCAACAAATGTTGCTATTTTTAGTTCAAGGGAGCAATGTACAAGCAGAGAAGTGTCTTATTATAATAAAGTTATACAGAGAAGGCAAAGTTAAATAAACTACTTTTGATTTAATGGAAAAATGAAATGGCATGTCTCATTCTTTGTTTTAATATTTGAAACAAAACTTCCACTTCACATGTTTTGACAGGTCATAGCAAGAAAAACTTGTAGTTGGTAGAATGGTTTGATTCAATGTAGGTGTGTCAGTGAATCACTCAAAGCAGCCATTAGTTAATGGCTGTAAGTTGCAACTATGTTAATAGTTAAACATACTAATATCCAACTATGAACTATGTTAATAGTTAAACCTGTTTTTCACAAAATGTCCTTCATGAAAGTTAATTTGTTGTTGATATTTATTATTATTATATAATCCATTTCTGTAGAACTAATGTTAAGCTATTAGTTATTTTATAAAGTACCACATTATAAATATTACAAACTTGGAAATAATGTACACTATGTTGCAAATCTGCTAACCTAACTTTCCGAAGCGTGGATGATGATTTTAAGATGTTTTTAAAAAATGTTTATAGTTAAAAAATACATTTAAAAAATGCATCTTATAGCTTAAGTTGTTTTTGTCCGAAAATTAGACTGAGAGACAACCTAATAGGGAACATGGAGGCTGTTAAAATTATGTGAATTTAGTATCGAATTGACTGCCTGATGTTGACAATTCCTAGACGCATTTGAACACATCAAACGCGGATAGGGTATCTTTAAAACCATACTTTTTCTTCTTTATTGCAGCAATAACATTTCAAATAATGTTAGTTTTATTGGCGTGTGTAAGGCTCCTGATAGGAAAGTGAGAATATTTGAGGGAAGGGACATTTTAATCCTCAGACTAAAGACAAAGTTACAGCATGTTATTGAAAAAGAGGCACCGTAATGTACATTATCCATAGACTAAAACATACTTATCCCCACCAACAAAACGGAAGGTAGCAGCACTAGATGTCACACACTGACTTTTCTTTTTGTATGGTTCATAGGGTTATTATATTATAACTACCATAATATATTGCATTCCTGAGGTATAGGCAGACAGAATACATTACAAGCTGGTGATAAGTTACGACAAGTGGTCATTGTTTGCTTTAGGTAAAGTGAATACTCAAAAATAAATCAAAACTAAAATAAAAGTATTATGAAACCTCACCTTGTCAAATGCTTAATGTGCTATGATTATTGTTATAAGAATGTTATTGTACTAGCCCTAATTTTTCAGCCCAAAAATGTTCCTGCAAATGTATACATTTTTAACACTTGTATTCATAGAAAAAAGTTGGTTTAGGCAAGCCCGGAAAACTTCCCCAGAGGAAACCCAAAAGTTTCATCCCCCTCACTCCTCCATTGTCTCGAAGGCGAATTCTTCTCCATCACTATCTGACAACATCTCCAAATGTTCATTCTGATAGCAATAACTGCAAAGAAAAGTAGTCCTACTATTACTAAACTGGAAGACGGAACGAAATAACCTATTGCTTTATTTTATAAGATTGAACCACTGGCTCAATCTTATAACAGGTCACACATGCTCACGCCAGTTTGGACAGAAACTTCCCACAGGATCAACTAGCATTTACTTATTAGTAAAAAAATACCCAAATGTTTAGTTTCGGACACAAACGGGTTACAGAATAAATCAGAGCGGTACTCAGAGTGGCCACGGGGCGGCAGCAGCGCCCCGGCGGCGTGGTGAGCTGCCTGCGAGTCTTGGGAGGTCGAGGAAGAACCTGGAGGGTGAACTGGGAGCTGGTGTCCATCTTATTTACACCGGTGAGATTGCTCAATTTTTGATCTGTCGGATTTTTTAAGGAGTATACAAGTTGAAAGCCCGGTAAGTTGGCAGAATCACCCACACAACCACACTGGGAGGTTTAAACTCAGAGCCGGAGTGAGCTCCGTAAAGAGCTGCTGTTTGTCATGAGGCCTGTGTCCCAGCGATGCGCCATGTTGTATTTAGTTTAGCTTAGCGAGCTAACCACGGCTACCTTAATTTAGCCCTGTATCGTAGCATATTTCCACCACGTATATATATATATAAGACTTGTTTGATCTTTAATAACACACGTTGATGAAGGATTTAAGACCAAAAAACGATACTAAAGTGACTACTTTATAAAGATAACTGTGTTCAATAGGTACCACTAGCCTGTTAGCTTAGCTCTAATCAGGTTTGGGCAACAGCAAGCGTCAAGTTACTCTTATTATGAAAGATTATTACATCGTTTCTGCACAAGAAAACTCACATTCTGAAAATACGGAGAATTCATTTGACCAGTTGAAAATATGAATTTGAAACTGTAAATTATTATACTTATGTTTCAAAGTGTGAATTCAGTGTTGCTAGTTGGTTTCTTTCTGGATTATAATGGAGTATCCCCCCCTCTCTTCAAAAGGTCTTCAGAGATGAGCAGTTCAGAGGAAGTGTCATGGATCTCCTGGTTCTGTGGACTAAGGGGAAACGAGTTTTTCTGTGAGGTGAGTCTCTACTCTGTCTGAGCACAGTCATTGTTGCCACCCAAACACCCATGTAGCCTGAGTCAAAATATCCCATGGTTTGGATTATTGTTAACCAGAACTAATGATTCCAGTATAGTGTATTAAACTCCATATTAACATTTCTCTCCTAGTTTAACTTCCACCACCCACACAGAGGGTTAAGTATTTTAATGAATGTAACGTTTACATCACTTCTAGTGAAACATTGTTAACCACTGACACCAAAATTCAAAACTGTAAAATATCCTGTGGGAATTCAATTTAAACTTACTGGGAATGAAATATTAACATACATTGGTTCAGGAGACTTATTGATTAGTGGCACACTTTTTAAATCACCCACTCATTAATCTTTAGGCTTGGAGGAAGTTTTCAAGTATTTTCATGTCAAAAGTCTCAAGTCCATGTGAAGTCTTCTCAGTCATTGGTGTTAAAGTCCAAGTGGAGTTGTATGTCTCTTTTTTTAATGTTGTGTTTTTGGAAAAATGGTGTCAAGCAATGAAAGAATAACAAAAAAGAGATGTAATATAATTTAGCATGGTTTCTAACATAAAAGAAAAAACTGTGAGTAATTCATGTTCATTTGGGTAAGTTTACACTTGCTTGATATTGTTTTTCCAAGCCTTTAAGATGCTAAAGTAAAAATTGTTTTTTCGGTTCAGTAAGTTTGCATTTTCACACATTTACACCCCATGGTCCTTAATAAATAGGTTCACGATTCCTTTATTCATATGTACTGTCAAAGTTATTTGAAGCTGTGAGTATTCCTGCTCATACTGGCCCTGAAGAGATCCCAATGTAATTAAATTACTGTTTATGAATGGGTATTTTGAGCCTCAGCCCATGGTATCACATTTACAAAGGGATCTCTTCAGCACCCGTATGTACAGGTTGATTCCAGAGACTAAGAGACTCAAATGTACTTTCTGGCATGATTCAAGAAATGTATATCCTGTCTGCTATGTGCCACACTCAGAGATAATCTGTTTTCTCATCTGATTTCTCCATCTAAAGGTGGATGAAGACTACATCCAAGACAAATTCAACCTGACGGGCCTCAATGAGCAGGTTCCCCACTACCGCCAGGCCCTAGACATGATCCTGGACCTTGAACCAGGTCTGTATTTATTAATGTCTTACATTTAGTCAAGCAAATGTTACCAAAGTTAGGAGTCTATCGTCACATTTGTTTCTTTTCTCACACAAGACGAGGAGCTGACCCGAGCTAGCCTAGCACTAAATAATCATGATTAAAACCACCATAATATTTATCAAAGCGTACAATCAGGGTTGATATGAACAGCTGTTAATATAAACAAAGTAACATTATGAATTCATTGCTGAGGGTTTAAGGAACTTTTATTTTTGGATTTGCATTCAACAACTTCAAATGTTTTGATAAAGTGGACAAGAGTCTGGATGATTGAGATGAAGGTACTATGAAAGTGCTCCAAACATGCTTTTATTCTATTGAAAAGCTGTAAGAAACACTGAAAACTCTTCTCTGCTCAGTTTTGCCTCCCTGTGAATGGTAAAAAGATTTGCGACATTGACAGTGTTCTCCGTCCCCTTCTTTTCCAGATGAAGAGCTGGAGGACAATCCCAACCAGAGCGATCTGATCGAGCAGGCGGCTGAGATGCTGTACGGCCTCATCCACGCACGCTACATCCTCACCAACCGAGGCATCGCACAGATGGTAGGCCAGCTGCGTCAGCAAAGTCCACAACCCATATCGGCATTAGGGCATCATTGCTTTGTTTTGATGGGCTGGTTACATCATGTGACATTTAAAGTTGTTAGTTTAAACAATACTGATGATGACGACGTACTTTCAATCGTTTTTCTGCATGTCTATTTATTGTGTTTAAACATGTTTTCTTTTCTGCATAGTGGCATCATCAGGCTACCTTTTATATTATCAGTATTATGCTATTTGTAGAAATAATTTCAGCCAAACCTTTTGTAAACAATCAAACATACAGTTTATAAGTTTTTATACGTTTATTTGTTAGTTTGTAGCCTTTATTTATCCAGGTAAAAATCCCATTGAGATCAACGATCCCTTTTACAAGGGAGACCTGCCGCATTTATTGAAAAACGATACATGTAGTAACTTCCAAATGTCACAACATTTTTTTTTATGTGACAAACTATTCTGGTTCAATCTTTGTTGGTGTTTAGACCTTTTTATAAAAAAACATTAAAATGACAAATGTTTGCTGTTGACGTTTGTATTTATTCACATTACTTTATATTAACATGCTCTTTAATACCTTACAGCTGGAGAAGTACCAGCAGGGAGATTTTGGATACTGCCCACGTGTCTATTGTGAGAATCAGCCTATGCTTCCTATCGGTGAGTAACAAGATTCATCTGTCTTTTTTTTCTTGTGGAAAGAGGGCGTTTTATTTCCTACACGTTGTTTTGGAAAAAATGAAGAAAGAAGTATTTGTACTGTACTAGCATTGTACCAGTGCTGTATCTATTTTTGATCTAGTAGATTTACTCTCTTCCCTGTCCTCCCCCACAGGTTTGTCAGATATCCCCGGAGAGGCCATGGTGAAGCTGTACTGTCCCAAATGTATGGACGTCTACACACCAAAGTCCTCCAGGCACCACCACACAGATGGAGCATATTTTGGCACTGGGTTCCCCCACATGCTCTTCATGGTTCACCCTGAGTACAGGCCCAAGAGGCCCGCCAACCAGTTTGTCCCCAGGTTAGTACTGCAGGTCCAACATAAAGGTGTGCCCCTTTTTGTCAAATTGACTCTTAACATGTCATGCTACGTTTTCCCTTACTCTTATTATGGTTGGCATTTTCCATTACTAGTCCAATATTTACCATTCATCTTGATCTGGGTCATAATGAGCCAATATATTATTAACCTTCTCAAAACGTTCTTTTTGCTTATGGGTTAGTTTGCTGAAAGAGGCTGTGGCTTAGATGGATTCTCTTTGACTTAATTTAATGTTTTGTCCAGAAAATATTTTAAAAAATACCAGAACCAATATATCAATACCATCTACTAATGGTTTCAGCTCATAGAAGATGTTACTTCAAATGAATTTGATGAGATGTGTTTTTATTCAGCAGATTTTCTGATCACGTTAGGAAACTCTAATCCCTTTCATCTCATGTCCGCCTCCTTTTCCTACATCCTATTTCATTCTGTTGCGATGTCTGTTTACATATAATGTTGCATATGGGATAGTCTGGAAAGAGTGATGGTAAACATTCAGAGCTAATAGAAGATCATATGTCAGCGCTCTCTCCCTAAAAGCAAATACGTCTCTGATCCATCATTGTACACTGCCATGTCCATTTCAATACCTATGTTTGTGTTGCGTCATATCGGTTTTATTTGAAGTACATAGAACAGTATTTGTAGCTTTTGTGCAACTCAGGACTTTATGAATCATCTTTGTTAATGGGTTTCGTCTGTATCATTCAACATCTGATCATATCAGGCTGCACCATTAATGTATGTCCACCAAAAGGGCTAGTTTTTGCCCACTTGTAATTGTATTATAAAAGTCTGATATTGCGAAAAATATTGCGAAAAAGGTTCGTACAAAGAAATTCCCTTTTCTTTTATTTACCAAACAGGCAGCTTGAAGCGCAAAAGTATTGTCCAACTAAATCTTCCGTCACAACCCCATTTGCGTTATTCGCTAAATATTTAGCATTGACTTGAAAACATATTTTAGATAACGCTAAGCTACGCTTTCTGGGTTCCAACAAAACAGTACAGAAACCAGCAACACTGTCCCTCATGTTTCAAATGTGTTTTATGGCAACTGGTCAAATCAACAAACCAAACCAATTCCCTGAAGACAATTCCTTGGAAGAAATAGTTTTTTATGTCCTAAATGTTGCCGGCACTGAAAAAGTTCCAAAACAAGCATCTTTAACTTTATTACATTGTAGCCCCTAAACACAAACATATTTAAAAGTAGGGTCAAGGTTGAGCAAATACAGAAGCTCCCCTTGACCAACCTTAACACTGGTCAGGAGAAATGCTCACACATGTTTGTTCTTTCTCCAGGCTGTACGGGTTCAAGATCCACCCCATGGCCTACCAGCTGCAGCTGCAAGCCGCCTCCAGCTTCAAGAGCCCCGTCAAGGCCATCCGCTAGACAGCCTGGACAAAGATGGAGAAAGAGGAGGAGGAAGATTTGTAGAGAGGGAGACACAGGAAAGAATTATCAGAAGGGGAGGGGTCGTCTGCATTAAACAAAGCGTTGCAGGTGCCCCCTCCCCACCCTGAAGACTGTATTATTTTTGGTTTAGGTTAGGGCAAATGAAAAAGTGTAAAGATTTTCAAGTGTGAGCGAGGAATAAAAACGCACAGCCATGATCGTAATCACACACACACATACACATACACATACATACATACACACACATACACACACATACACATACATACATACACACACACACACATATTCATACATATTACATAAGTGCATCCACACACTTGGGATTCCATACACGTACCTTACCAAACTCATCAGTGCCAAAAACAGGAGGGTGGGGTAAGAGGAGGCTGATCATAAAGGAAGGGGCTTCTATAATCAGTGGGTGGCACTGCTGGGAAGATTTCCCCATAGACAAGGACTGTTACAGAAACATGAAGAAAAGAGCAACAGCTGAGTCAGCGTTCACCTCTGGCTCTGCATTTGGCACAGTTTGGTAACGGGTGGTGGTAAACCCTCCCCTCCCTATTAGCCCCCGATTGCATGTACACTCAGGCTGGCACTCGCATAGACAGTTTGGACGGTGGGTGTTTTTCTGTATCACTCGTTTGGGACATTTTGGTTTGTCTGATGTTTTGTGATGTTGTTGCACAAAACTTTCTGTTCAATTTGCCTTAAGATTCAGAGAAAACACCCAGATGTTTCTGTAGTTTTTTTGTTTTTCTTACAAGAGGCACAGGCAAAATGTTTCTTCTTTCTGCTGTTAGAGGAGGTGAAGTAGAAACTCTTTAAATTAACATGAATTTCCAAATCGTTCAGACAATTGTAATTAGCATGTGTCGATTCTCCAGCTGTCTGTGCGTGTGTCAAACAACTGTCTGTATCGCTACCGAAGTGAAACATATAACCTGTGCTACAATCTGAGACTTGTCCCCTCCTGCAGCAGCTGCGTTTGTATCGTCATCCCTCTTCCCTCATAGCTTCATCTCCCTTAAAGAAGAGTTTAACATTGTGGGAAATACACATTATGGCAGAGAGTAGATTTGGAAGACTTTTACCAATAATTTAAAGGGGAGCATATCTATAATTGAAACAGGATGAATATTATATTTATATAATGTATTCATACCCCAGCTCAATACCCTCTTATATGCCCTCAAATGTGGAGGAATTGTCTTGACTTTAGATTTTTAACCATTCAAACTGCGTTTAAACATCAGTTTTCAATGATTCTTCTGCAATTTGTACTGTGAATATAATTTAAATTAAATGAACTTATATGATATATAGGATGATCTCATGTGAAGCTATCGCTAGTAGCATTAGCTTAAAAAATGCTAATGGTAAAACGGCTAGCACTATTCCTTTTAGGTTAGTCCACCTAACAGCTCATCTAAAGCTTACTAGTTTACAAGTAGGATATTGTTTGTTATTAAGTACAAAAAAACATTTCTAAAAGTTTTCGTTGCAGTGTAACTGTCGGCTGTTGCAACCCTTTGCAGTTGCTTTTGTACGCATAACAAGAAACTTTCTCGAGATAATGACTTAGTATCTCATAAATATCAATAATTTAATGAAATAAATGTCACATGACATTTCAGTTTTGGGATAGAAAGTCATTATTTTGTTAGTTTGTCAAAGACTTAAAGGAACTTTATTTTCAACAAGGTTCAACTTGTTTTTCTTCGACTGGCAGGAAGCTACTGCAATGTGTTTATTATTGAGCTTAAGAGGTGTTGGGCGAATTTAACCGACATTGGACACACAGCTAGCTTTTTATGCTAAATCAGGCTAACCGGCCTCTGGTTGTTGTTCACATTTAAAGTACAATGGTGTCTGTCCTTTTACTCTCTGCCTGAAATGAATATTTTCCCAAAATGTCAAACTATCCCTGTGATGATCCAGTGGGAGACAGAGAAAGAGGAATTTAGACTATCTGAATCCTTGGGCTCACTCCACCACTCCACAGCACAGTCTCATTATTTATGTTCAGGTTCAGAGACAGACCGACCACCAGCCGCTTTTTTTTTGTTTTGTTTCTGGAGCAGTGGGGCAGACACTTAGTCACCCTTACTTCAATCCCTCCCCTCTTTACTTAGTGTGACTGCAATAGATTGTTTTTGGATTTCATAGTACAAGAGAAACGGTATTTATGTGTCCAGATTTTAACTGATGTTTATCCGTGTTGTCTTTCTGCTACTGTGGAAGGGTGAGCAGGATTCAGGATTCTCAATAAACTTCTATTTTCTTTTCATACTCTGTTGTACATGACTTTCTTTGCAGTTCTGTTTTCCTCCCACATAGTGTCAGTAGAGCACTCAGTACTTTAATAACTACATTTATAATGATATCATTTATAAAATACTTCTGAGGCTGAATTAGTAGCATTTGGATTACACACATACGAGCATATTATGCAACACAGGGATTATAAAACACAGCCGTACCTGCATCAGTGTTTGTGTGTTTGAGCTTGTAGGAAGAGTTCCTGTGGTGACACAGGGAAAGATGGTTTTCTGTATTTTGGGTGTGGTTATTGCAGTGACATTTCACATGACTTTGAGTAACAGGAATAGTTGGAAAACATGGACACACACAACATAACAAACAAACATTATCACAAGATCTCAGTCAGCCTTTCGTGATAATCTATTAATTAGCTTTTGCGTGTCATTCAGACTTTTGACATATGAAAAAAGTGGGATTGTAAATAATAGAAAACTGAATACATAATTTGAAAATACCCTGCCCTTATTTTCAGTTTAAGCAAAAAAAACATGGTTACATGTGACTCAGAAACTGTTTTTCCCCTCTGTGCGGCGGCTGTCTTTGGCCAAAAATGACTGGCAGGGCTGAGGTGTCTTGATGTGGCCGAGCCCTGTTGGTTTTTCCAGAGGGAGAAGAGGAGGAGTTCCTCCATGACTCGGGATAACCTCAAACCACAGCTCGGGGCCTGCCCTTCTCTTCCTTCTCTTGGTGCAACTCTTTAACCTTGTGATGAGGAATCTCCCATTTTTGTAGCTTGCCACCTGACTGTATGAGAGCAGATCATCTTCTTTTAATAATCTGCTGAATGATAAAATATGTTTTTGAGTTGGAAATAAAACTCAAAATCTGGCAAGAGAGCAGGTCTAAAAGTGTTTGCAGACTTATGACCCTGTCAGTTGGGCTGCACTTATTGCAGTCATGATAACATGTTCAGCTATGTGCTGCCACACCCAGAGGCCATGTTACTTCATTTTCCTCACACTGATTTTTTCTTTTCTTTCTTGGGGATGCTTCTACGACAGATAAAGCAACATGGGAGCCACAGAGGCTGATACCACACGCAATAACAAACTCCATCAACGTGTATTGTTGATAGGAAATGTGCATTTGTAGTGGCTTTGCTGTCCCCATGCGACTCTTCATTCTTTGCTGAGCATGATGGCAAGAGTCCTGCACATTCTTCCAGAGATTTATCAAAGCTCGTGCTTGACAAGACATGTTGACGCTGAAAAATAAAAGCCTGTCTGGTAACTTTGCCTCTCCTGCAAAAATTATTTCCCCCCTCTTGTTACATGTAAGTATTTGTTTGTCTTACAACTTTGAAGCACAGAAGCAGCTTTCATGTCAATTTCATGTCAAAAGTCAGGCACAGGAATATTGATTAATGACAAATGTAAAATACCTGTTTGTAAAATGATTCACTCCCTCCCTACCTTTGGTAGCAGTTAAAGAATTTAGTCTCTGTCAAATTTATCTCGATTTAGCAATCTTTCCCCAATGGGTGCAGCTCTATCGATTGCAGGTTGAATGGAGATCCTGAGCTGCAAATTGAAAGAAAATCCTGTTTGTGTGTTTTGTGATGTCTTTTGTGTGTTTGTTGTTGAGTTATTGAGTATTATAATGGCCTGTCTAGGGAGCCTCATTGCAATTTAGCTTAAGCTATAAATGTGGTGTTGTGTGCCATTTGTTTATACTTATAATGAACGATAAATAAAAAATGTAATTCTTAAAATGGGTTGATATCTGACCCTGACCACTCCAGGACTTTAACATTTTGCTGTTTCTGTGTAGCTTAGGCTTTGTGCTCAAACTCAATGTCTTGCTGCTGGAACACAACAGTTTTCTCAAGCTGCAGGTTTCTTGCAGACTGCATCATGTTTTCTTTCTCTTCACTTTAATCAGCTTGCCTTTACACACACACGTCTTCCAAGGCCTGTCACAGAGAATCACCCCCACTGCATGCTGCCACTACCATACTTCCTTCTGGGGATGCTACCTTTTGGTGATGTGATGTCATGTGACCTTTGAGCTATAGAAGCGTGGCCCCAGGGATGGGAGGGCTGGTTGTTGCACCACTGAAATACAAATCGACTTTTGTCTTCAACTCCTAACTTGTCCAAAGAGAGTTTTTTCATCTTTGCCTCTCTCCCATAAAACACCAGTCTGACTGTCCTTGTATCCAGTCTAAAAACAGTCAGTCATATGTTACACATGTTGTTGGCATGTCACATTATCAAATATATTTTATATCAAATAAAAAAAACAACCAGGAGAAATCCAACATTTTATTCAAGGTACAATACAATTGGTCAATACAATGCACGTTTTAGGTAGTTCTTAATTATTTAATTCAACCAGATGAAGGATTTGAAGTTATCATTATCAGACAAGCAAGATGAGCAAACAGCGGAAGTTTAGCAGCGTTGGTTTTAATCATCTTGTCCCTCTGCTTTGGAGACCTCTGCGGAAAATGTGGCTACCTGTAAATCCTCCTGAACATTGAACCATCAAAGGACAGGGAAAAGTCGACTACAATGACTAACTCCCATGATCCCATGCTACATCACAACGCCACCCAAGGAGGCAGAAAATTACACCTTGTGCTTTTATAGTTCTTTGTCGATGACTTTATCTAATATTGCAAAACACACAACTTGAGAATTCACGCTTATAGGCCAAATGTTAATATTTAAACCGTTCTGCTTTTGTTCCTCCAAAGTTACTATATTCATGTTGATATCAGCTGTCATTGCTGTGACTGATGTATTCAGGATTAGTTTGGCAGGCTTCTCCCACACGCCCTCTTTCCAAGTGAAGGGAGTTGAGAAACTCTGAGGATCTGTGGGCAAAACATTTCACCGGGCCCAAACAGCCTCCCGCTCAGCAAAGTATTTCAAAACGATTACTCTAAATATTTCATTTCATAACTGTCTCCCCTGCCAGCAGCAAACCATATCATGCCCCTTTTTAAAGTCACATGCCGAGATAATCATTAGACAAAAACAAACAAGCCTACCACTTACAAACACCAATGCTTTTGACTGATGTGGGCAAACAAACTGTGAACATGTTAGTAATTGCTTCATCCGTGACTCAACCCATCACTAACTAACCAATGCTTTGTCATCTCTCCCTGTTTACAAACACTCAGAAACAAACAGAGACAGAGAATGCTTTGGGACAAACTGGGCGAGACCAGACTTGCTGCGAATAATTCAGCTCATCCAAAGTCCTAAAATCTAGGTGAAGCCGTTTTATCACTGCGTCTCATTCATCTAGATCAGCACGTGGGGGAGGACCTGCAGAAACTTCCCTATCCTAGTTTGGACTTGATAGAAAACACAAAATATATTTTAAACTTGGATGATTGTTTCTTCAGGAAACAAACTGTAAAAGTTGTTTCTCTAAAACAAAGTGCTGGTTATCCAGCAGACATACGTGCAGAATTTGCATCAGTAACAAAATACCAGTCATTTCTCGAGGTAAACATGTCTGTGTACTCTTTTCTTATTACTTAGAGCCAAAAACACATTTGATAAAAAAGAATTCTTACTATGCATTCGAGTTTATCCATGCTCGATCCTATGTTTCAAAGCAAACTGAGACAACTGGTTTTTACTGATGAATAAACAAAAATGCTAACACAATTAAATAATTCCTTGCCTGATTATAACCTGATTTAACAATAAAAACACAAAATGTATCCCCTTTTCTACGGCCAACAGCTAAACTAAAATAAATTACATTCAATAGAAGTGTATGTGAGCAACAACAATTTCAAACAACCATTGCTTCTATATAGAGCTTTTGTGTTTTTCATGATCATAACCCTTTGTTATACAATGTGGGAACTTGGCCTCTTCCGCACTTTAGATTTTCCCAATTCTGTTACCTTGGCTTTAATGTCATTTGTGCATATCTTTTAAATATTCATGTAACAAGAGGAAGGTAGGTTTAAACTGTATGATATGGCTCTGTTAGTGTCCTTCCTACTGATGCGGACTAAGTCTGCAACTGACTATTATTCTCAGCATCGATAAAATGGTGGTAAAGACAGAATGCTGAGTAGACAGTTGAACCAAAAATAGGCTCAGCAGGAACATAAATAGACTATTATCCAATAATTCATTATGTTATGAAGCAAAGAATAAAGCAATCAGCGAGGAAGTGTACTGTGTCATTATAAGCTCATTTTCTTTAGAAATGTATTTCTTAAAAGCTGACCAGTTTCAATTTGAACTGACATGATATGTCATACTGATATTCTGTACAAACTGTGAAGTCCACTGAGACAAATGTAACATTTGTGATATTGGGCTATATAAATAAACATTGATTGACATGATATACACACACACACACACACACACACACACACACACACACACACACACACACACACACACACACACACACACACACACACACACACACACACACATATAAACAAACACACACTGAAACACACCAGCCAGGAGGTTTTAGATGCCATGACAGATTAGGATACTGTTTTTCACTGAGTCTCTTTGAGCAACAGGAGGACAGATAGTAATGATCTCAATTTGCTCAGTTAATGTTAATATCTTATCTTAGAGATGGTGTCTTGAAGTTGTTAAATGTAAACTAAAAAACATACCATTTAGGCTTTTGAAATTATATGTTCTATATATTATTACTTCACCTACTTCATTGTTATTAAGATGTACATTGTTATTCTATTTGTTAAGCTGTGGTACTGCTATTGCTGTTATTAAAGCCTTTAAATGTCTTCATGACATTTTTATCATTTTCGTCGTCACACATGCAGTCATGCATGCAGCAAACTGTTGAATTGATGTTGTCTTTTTTTACTGCCTACTTCTTCCATCTTATCTGTGAAGCACTTTGAACTGATTCACCTGCATGAAAGGTGCTATATACAGTTTGTTTGATTTAATAATTGACACTATAGATCACAATTAGAAGTGGATGAGTTAAGAGCCTCTAATTTGCAACTCATATTTCCTCCAAATTCCCCCACTACTGTTTATTTTCTAGACTGAACAAAAGCAAAACGGAAAGCATTGGTTTTAATCATTAACAATTACATGTATTAATAAGCGTGTCATCTCTATTGTTTATGCAATCTTAATCTAAATTAGCTGTGTAATTTAGATAGTGGAGTAAAGAGTACAATATTTGCTGCTGAAATTAAGTAAAGGTAAATAGCACCAGACAGTGATAAATGTACAGAGTGGCTACAAAGGTAATAAAACAACATTTAAGTCACCTTTCAGCTGCATCAAAACAATATAAATCCACACAGGATCGACATTGAGTTCAATACAAAGAAACCAGCATTCAAAAAATGTAATTTCCTGTTTTCCCAGCTTTCCCACACTCCTTGCAGGAATGTAATATCCCTTTAACTGTGAGTCACCCAGGTGGGAGAGTTTAGAAACTGGGTGGATTTCCCAGAAGACCTCCTCTGATTGGATAACAGTGACGTTCGGATGGGAGGTGGAAAATTATAAATGGCTAAAAAAGTTTGTTGTGTGATCAAATATTATAACGGTCTGAGTCCTCACACGCACACAGTATCTGCAAGAGTATAACTGTACCCTCCTTTTCTCCAAGATGAACAGAATTATTCTCCAGCTTTTGGCTGTCGGATTCTGCTTTGCAGTCGGTGAGTAAAAACGACATCAATTCTGATTAAGCCTTTTCATTTTAAAATGCCACGTTTTGCGTCATTCTACAGCGTGTCAAACTCACTTATCAAACAGTGATTAAAACCTAACGGACTTTAATTCCAGAGACATCGTTTAACTATTTCTGCTGAAGAAAATAACGTTTTTGCTACACAACATTTAGTGAGGCTGTGTTTTAATGTCCTTGGGTACCCTGAAAAATATCGGTTGGGTCTGCAGCGTATCGCTGTGTTAATCATTTAGACCTACTTATTTATTTTGTGCATGTTGTAGGCTAGATGATTAGGTTACGTTACATTTCAAAATGTTCCTTCTAGATTGATCTTTAATTTTTTCCGTGGTTTACATTTTTTTATAAAGATTTGCTAGACGAGAAAGCTCCTACCAAATACGTTTTCCTGGGGTGAAAAACTCATTAATGGCTTTATTTGTGGTTATTTTGGAAATGTGTCTCAGTTGAATGCTGAACCTCGAGGCAGATGTTGACAGGGTGTGTTCGCTACAAGTGGTGTACAGTGATTGGAGATTACATTTTTGATTTTGGTTATTGTCATAAATGATATACAATTTTTCTGGTTTTGTTGTGTGAGTTTTTAGTTGAATGGAGAACTAATTTGACAGTTGCAGATAAGACTCAGCTATGTTCATCTGTGCATTTGTTCTATCCATATACTTTTTTCTTTTTCAAATTCAATAAAAAAAAAAGCCTGATTAAAAAAAAAAAAAAAAGATAGTTAAAAACACATGTTTGAAGTTGGCTAGTAAAATAATGGGTTATACTGTTGCAACAAGTAGCTTAAATTAGTGTGCAGACAGTATGATCAAATTGAGCTTAAGGTTATAAATGAACAATGGAAAAGGTTAGGTTAAAGGTTTTCTAAGTGGGCTTAAAGTAATGTGCAACTATGGGTTAACAGTGGGGTAGTTAGCTCAAAGTAACACACAGATGGGCGGGATGGGCAAACAGGCTAGTTGAAGCCGTTAGCTTAAGTGACAGACAAACAGTTAAAACAATTAGCTCAAAGTATTGCATCAACACTTGAAATAGTAAGCTAATGATTGATTATGAATTTTAAGTTTATACAAAAAAAAAGTAAAAATGGTTGTGATTCAAGTATTTCAATTGTGACTATTTGCCGGTTTTCCTCATCATATCCAACATTAAATTGAACATTTGTTCTGTTGGTCAGAAAAAACTATAGGCTACATTTGAGAAACCACCTAAGTTTCTGGAAATGTATAATATAATTGTTTCTCTACTGTCTGTTATTCAAAAGAGAAGCGGTTAAATGCAAACAGTTTGGTTGCCAATGACTAGTGGACTCCTATTCAACGGACAGCTTAATTCTCACAACAAGTAGCTGCAGAGTTTTCCTGTTTGTATCCTCTGTGCACATCCCAGGCTTTACTTTAATGCTGTGATTACAGGTTCGGGTGAGGCAGCCTCTTTGTAGTAAGAGGGTGTCATTTTGGGCGCATTCTTCCAGACCTTATTAAAAGACTGAATCATGCCCCAACCTGCCAGCCATTGCATGAGAAATTCCTCACCTTGTAACAGTTGACGCTTTGCCCAAGTCTCAAATTCCACTCCGACAGAGGGTCTGTAGACTGGGCCCGTTATAATGGACATGTTATTCAGCTATTGTATTTTGAGTCTTTTGTTGTCCGATGTAATCCTTTGGGTACCCTACTCTCTGTTGTTAAAGTCTCCCGTTTCAAACCACACCCTAACTTTGAGGAACTATATTCCCATCTTGGCTGCTTTATTATACTTGACACGTGAAAACCTTTATCTTTTTAACCTACAAACCCTTTACTAAAGTTCTTGTTTGTGACAAAAGGTGATTCACAAATGCAGGTAATTATATACCGAGGTGACCAGGAGGGATGAAGAGATATGGGTGTGTGGGTGTGTTTGTTCCTTAGGGAGAAGCAGAGGATTCCAGATGAGTCTGATTGATTTTTGAAGTAAACATGTTACAGGCTACTGAGGTTTACCCAAGCACCAGCCGTCAGAATAAAGACAAAAATACTTGGATACTTTTGAACCCAGTTGTCAGTTAAGTTGTAAAATTGAGAGTAACATTTAGTGCTGATCAACTTTACTTTACTTTTTTACTTTATCTGCAAAAAAGCAGATTTTAATTCAGAGGTGGACAAAAAGCACTGTGTGCGACAAACAGTTAATGTGAAAACTCCTTCCATCAGTCTGGCTAATCAGCCTTCAAGGATCTGGGTACTGTGACCTTCGTGTGTGTGTGTATATATTCACAACACACACCTGAGTGTATTCACCCTAACCTTTTGTAAGGTTGTACGTGTAAGGATTATCATCCTGGTACATGCAGACGCTTTTAAGTCAGTCTGTACATATTTACCCTCCCCATACTTTTAGTACACTTGTTTGCGTATATGTTTTACGATATGACGTCTCCTTTTTAACTTTCCATGCGCAGTGGGACGGTATTTTAGCACATTGCTCTAAATGTGAGCCTAATTTCTGGCAGAGCGCTGATTGCTGTAAAAGCAACATCAAAGACACGATCAACCACATCAGAGCTATAATCACTTTTATTATTTCTAGCTCCTTGTTATTTTAGATTTTTACAGGATTTTCGTCTCTTAAACACAGCCAGTTTTTATTGGTATTTGTTCTCTGTCCCTTTGTGTTTTGGGTTCCTCCTTGTGTTCCTGTGGTAGAAACGGCAGAGCTGATGTTTATGATGTGTAGTTTTAGTGACAGAGCAGCAGAGGGCAGTATATGTCTGACACTGCACTTTGAGGGTGCCACACCTCAGAGATCAGACTGGGTTTGTTATCAAACTGCTTGAAAGAGGTAGAGAGTTTAGTTCAATTTGAAAAGGCTACTTTACTAAAGAATAGTCGCTGGTCACCTAGCAACCAGCATTATTTGTTGAATTATTTATCTGCACTAGCTCTTAATTTAGCTTAAAAGTAGTTTTGGGAAAACCTTGGGTTGTAAATCCCTTTTTGTATTAAATAACATAATACATTTTCTACTTAGCTACTTATCCCTACTCACTTCTAATTACCTACTTCTACTTGACCTAATGAAGGATATTGTAATCTTTGACCTAGTTGAATTTATTTTTACAGCCATAGTTGCCTAATAATTTGAAGAGGAAGACTTCATGTACAACATATTAATGGTTTAGTTTGTGGGTGTGATAGTGGAGTTGTATAAGGTGGCCTACTTATCCAGTCGGTGTCTATGGAGGTAACACACTTACGATGGATACCTCATACAACCCTACTTCAAACTACCAAAACTGTCCATTTATTAATAGATAAATATAGCAATTGAATTTCAATGTTACAATTTGTTTTTTAACGCCATTACACTCCTATCAGTTACTTCACTGGGACTCCACATTGAATGGCCCTTCGAATGTGTGTATTTTCAAAGCACATTTCTCAACGAGCTCATTGACGGTGCTTCAGGGGAAGTGACGTAATTGTCTGCACAATGGCTTCCAGGAATAAGAAAAAGACATGTTTCTCTCTCTATGCCAAAGTCTTCTTGAAGTCAAGAAGTCATATGCATCGTGACCTTTTAATCTCGGAAATATGTAGTGATGCCTGTCACCTGCCAATTCTCCCCCGCCTATTGCGTCTTGTTTTCATTAGACGCATACTTCGCTTCTTGATCCTTGGCCTGCGTTTTGAGTAAACACGCTGGCGTTGTCGCGATCACGAGAGGTGAGGATGCAACAAATTACATGTTGAGCCCCTTCTGCTACAGTGAACAAAATGCCCACTGTAATTGAACATCATTACACTTTAGTGATCCCATGTGACCTCCCCTCCGGACTGCCTCAGACTCTCCTCACCTCCACAAAGAACACTGTGTAAATGTGTGTTTTTATTATTTATTAAACCTTTATTTAACCAGGTGGTCGTCATCGATCTCTTTTTCAAGGTAGAACTGTGTCGTGTTTGGAAGACTTTATTATATGGAGGATCAGATTAGATTTCAGATGGCAACATGTTGGTCGGCATTGCAGAGCGCTAAAGTATTACTAGGTGTGACTGCAACAAGGCCATTTTATGTCTCTTCAATTAGTAATTATTTCAGATTCATTATTTGCTGACTTTTTACTTTATTGCGGTTTAGCTTAATTTTAAAACAAGTCAATCAGATATATGTTGCTTTTTGGAAAAAGATGTGAAGGTTGAATGTCTTCCAGATCAAGAAATCTTTGTGAGATCATATGTGAGAAGGCGCCAAATAGAAGTACAGAGGATAGTCAGCTCTTTCTGAGATGTAAGCTCTACTTAAACTCAGAAAAACGGGAACAAAAGGTGTGGTGCTGTTTCTGCACTAAGGTGTGGCCTTGTTTTGCATCTCTGAGGTAAAGGAGTGCGATATCTCGTGACATTATAATTGACACCAGGCAGACCAAAGGGATCATACAAAATGTATTTTGTCACTTGAAAATATCTCCTACACATTCTACCTTTTCAAATAAAACCCTCCCACTTTTGGTGAAGTCTTAGTTATTTCTCTACCATTTACTAATTATGAAAAGAAAGTGCAGACTAAGTATAACCAAACATGTCAGTGTCTGCTAAAAATGATGAATGGTCACGACTCAGCTCATCAAAGACCTAAGTCTCATCAGAAAATAATGATTGGTTGCTTGAGAGAAAATGCCTAGCTTGATTTTGATTTTGAAAATCTGTATTACTTACAGCCCTTCAATATTCATCATTCATTTAAAGTGAGACGATACATTCTTAAAAGAAGAAATATCACGTTATTTCTCCCTTCAACAACACAGAATAAAGTGCACCATTGACTTTAACCTACTTTGTCTGGAATAACTTATTGGGGGCTTATCTTGGCAAACACTCGATAAGATATTACTAGCTGACATTACTGAAAGGTTTTTCAGGTCTATTTATTATTGTTAATTTGTTCAATTATATAAACAATACAAAATCTAGTTTTAAAGTTGTTTGTTTTTGTAGCATTGAAGATTTAAATGTCAATGATCTTAATATAAATATTAAATCTGGGTGATTTCTAAGATTGCTTTTATATTATTGAATGTATTACTTTTACACACCTGAAGGTTAAACAAATGGTTACCAACTTGATTTGCTCATGTCCTTGTCAATGTGCATTTCTCCAATGGAAGTGGCATTTTCTGATTTAATCAGATGTAATTTTCTTTAGTCCTGAGGAGATAAAAAACAAGAGGAAAATTAAAGTCGGAGGAGGATTTCCTTGGTTGGAAATGCTCTTTTGTCCCCTCATTAGTTTTATGATCTGGGTCCTGATCACTGATTGGGTACCACAAAGTACAATTATACAGTGTAATACTAAAAAAACAAACATTGTAATCTTACAAGTCACTTGTCAGACTGTCAGGATCTTTTATAATCAGAGTATAAACTTTACTCGGAGGAAAATCCCTGTGTTAAACATGTACACACAGTACAACATACATGAACATTGGCTTTATTAACTTATTTGAATAGTTTTGAACTAAACACACAAAATATATCTTGATCTTACACAAAAAAAGGAAAGGGAACCTTCCAGACACATTATTTTTGTATAATGACTTCAGTGTGTACTGTCCACGGATGTCATGGGGTGTTTACATGGAAACTGGATCGGCAGGTTCCTGACAACAATGGCTTTACCGGAGCTACCTCATGGTGCAGTATCTCCCCTCCCAGCTCTGAGTCACACAGTTTTACAATGGCCGCCCGTCAATGCTTGATTCCTAACAAAGAACAAAGACGTAGTTTAAGTTTGTTGTCTTTACAATTTAAAATGTGTTCCATCTATTTACTTAGCAACACTCCCAGTCAAGTATTTTTTTTTTTATTGACCTTTAATAGCAGGAACGTCTGTCAAACTTTCTTCAGGCAGCACTGAGCAGATTTATTGTAAGATTCCAGCAAAATGTTCAGTGCATTTAACAATCAAAGCTTTGTTATTTGATCAGTCACAAAACAAGTGTACAGTTGCGTGCATGTAAGGCACTCCTCTGGTTTCTGAAAAAATTCAATGGTTGTACTGATCCTTTGCCTCATGTGACTTCATAAAGGGTTGAATTGACCAGGCCGTTATTACATTGGATTGAGTTTATTCACACTTTCTTCATTCATTATTATAACAGTTTATGTTTTTTTTAATTTTCCAATCTTTAGCACAGCTCAGTGGATGCTACAATCTCACGGTGCTAACAAAGTGACACTTCTGGTTGTTTTTACCTTAATTACACTCAAAATAATGCTTAGATTTTGATCAACAATAACACATATTTTCAGCCCAAATCATACACAATACAACCTTATTTAGAAAAGAGAACAGCAACCAGTGATGCAGCATAAATTGCAAATAATAACTTGCATAAACAAATGAAGCAGACTTATATAAGTGGACCGATTGTGACAGAAAGTATGAGAGGGGAAGTATCAGAAATTTTGAAAACAGGGAAATGAAGGTGATAAAGTGGAAGTAGTAATGTGAACAAGGTTGTGAGACTGTACTGTGTTCATATTTGATTATTCTTTCTGGGTATGGTTGTGCTCTTGATCCAACAACATCAAACAAGGTGTGGCTGATGGTGATAAAGTTATAGAACGAAAACATTTCTCCTTCTCTAACTTACCTCAAGGCCTCATTCCAAAATAGCGGATTGATTGACCTACCTATCTTTAATTATAATAAAGTTATTAGTTCATACACATCCAAAGTTACAAAAACTGACAATGAATGGGAAGAATACACGTTACTTGTAGCACTTCTTGAAGGTGCTGGTAAAAAAGTATATTGATTTCTTGTTATGAAACTTCTAAATAAATTCCAGGCTATGATATGAGATTTTATATAGTCGTTTCATGTCAAAATTGGCAAAGTTAACCCTGATATTCGTGAATTGAAAAAGTTTCTCCAGTCTATTTTGCTCTCCATAAGAGTTAACTTGTCTTCTAGATGTAAATCTGTTAGGTGGTGTATTAACATTTGCCATGTCTGTGAATCTATTTCCTGATGTCCCTCACATTCATCACTACATGCTGCTCTGGATTTGTCCAAATTGTATGGTGGTCGTTAAAAACTTGCTTCTGTCATGTAGGCTCATCTCTGTGAGTTGGACTGGTAATATCCTGAGCAAATGAACATCCCGGGTTGATCCCCTATGACCTTTTTAGACCCGTTATCTGTAAGGCAGGCTTTTGTCAACAAACCTCGACTATAAACCCACCTTCCAAACTAATGGTTTGAATGTATATGTTCTTAAAAGGGAACTATTATCTGTAGTCTGCTGTCATTTTGTGTCTGTAAACTGATCACAACTGTGAAACTGAATACTTTAATCCTTGAAAGCCTTTGTTTCAGACACACAAGAGAATGTTTTATTAGCTACGTTTGTCTCATATCTTTGTCTGTGGAGAACCTATTTAAGCTAATTCTGCTATTCTTCTTCCTCTCCCCTTGTTTCCTCCATCTTCCTCCTGTGTCCCTCCAACTCGCAGGTCAAGCCCTGCAGTGCTACAAATGCAAAATCGGCTTTGGCGACTTCTGCATAACCACTAAAACAACATGTGCAAGTGGAGAACAATGCTTCAGTGGTCGTGGGGAAGCAGGTAAGAAGCTAACAATCTCACCAGACGACATTCTCCTAAAGAACGGTCGTCACCAACACTCATGACTCCACATCGTGTGCATTCTTGACACCTGTAAAATTAATTTCAAGGTTGAGGGTTATTATTTTCCCAGGACAATTGCATGATTTTATAATTGGTTGATCAACAGAACATTGTAGTAAGTTTAAAACATGGATTCCTAATCAGGGCTCCCATTACCTCATTTGGTACTTTCACAGTGGCCCGGAGATACAAGGAAATATTTTCAAGAAGCTCAACTATTCACCAGTCAGTTTTAACACATTCAACATTAGCTGTTTACACTTTAGGATAAAAGTCATGAATAAACAGTTTAAATGGTTAGCATAGTACTGGAGGAAAAATGATATGGGTTGAACTTATATCCATCCAAAATAGGTTGATGTTACATGACTTGACTTGACTGAAAAGCTGGTATTCTTGTGCCCACACAATCTACCCAACCCTATGCACTAAAGTATAAAGTTTGCAAGATCAAAGTAAATATTCAACTTTAAAACCACATGAATTAAAATGTCATCAGTTGCGGCTCTAGACAAACTCACCTTTGTGCATTTTTTTATGTTCCATTTATATGATTGAAAGATTGGATCTTGTGAAATACATCATAGTGAACAAAAATCCTGCGTCAACTTTATGTCAATGATTTAGTAACTTTATATTCCTTAACAAGCTTCAGCTGCTAATTGATTGTTTTTAAAATCATAACGAAATGAATAAGACCAATGGCTGCCTGGAAAAGTAGTTAAAAAAACGTATTTAGATCCAGACCTTGATAAGAGTTTTTTTTTAATGAAATAGTTTTAGAGTTTTTTGTTCCATATGGATTTTTACCCTAGATGAATTATGTGATTTCCTGGAAATGTGTGTCAAGGTCAGCCAACTAACACATTGGGTGCCTTGCACTGCACAACACTTTTAACAATAGATGCTGATTGTGTGTGTTTGCTGTCACTCTACAGCTGGCTTTGTGGACATTAAGAAGAAGGGCTGTCTAGCGTTGGCTAAGTGCAACATGACCGAAAACACAGACTTGCCCTATTCCATTTCCTCTTCCAACACCACCGTGTACAGCATGACCAAGACATGCTGCAACACCGACCTGTGCAACGCTGCTCCTGGCCTGCCCGGGGCCTCCGGGGTGAGCCTGGCCCTCGCCACCATCACTGCTCTGTTCATGGCCAACATCATGGCTTGACAGAAAAACGCAGACAACACGTACAGCCATAAAACACACACACTACATATTGTACACACACCAGCACTAAAATGTTTCACTTATCTGCTTACACGTGATTTTTGTCCTCTGCATCGATCATGTATTGGATTTTAGATTAATTAGTTAGCTATCCTCATTTCAATTCAAGAGATATTAAAATGTTAGTTCATAGACTATTTAAAGATTAGCACAAGACATGAAATATGATTTTAAGAATCCCCCCCATCTGCTTAACCTGCAGTTCATTTGGGTTTGTGTAAAGTTTAGTTGACAAATCACAGGTTAGGCATTTCACTCTGTGACAGAGTTGTTATAAGTTAAAGGAATAGTCCAACATTTTGGGTTTCGTTTGTGTGAAATTAGTTGAATTTAAAAGATCAGAATTACTACAGTACACAAATTTAAAGTTGTTCTTCTCATCGGACTCGATGCAAGTAGAGGAATTATCGCATTAAACAAAATGTTGGACAATTCCCTGACTTTATTGCTTTTAACCCACTGTATTATCATTTTAGATGCATAATATCGCAAACATATGGATTTCAAAGCTTCTATGAACATTTATTTTTCTATTCACTTCATTGATGGCCTTTGGTTTATAACTGTGTTTCTAACATCATGTAAATCTTTTGAAAAGATTTCAGTTTGTTTTTTTCATTTTAAAATATTTGTTTAAAATCCACTCTTACTTGTGAACGGTTATCTTTCCTGGTTTCAAATGTATATGAGAAGAATGTGATTCAATCTGATTGTGTTTGCAGGTTTTGAAATGTATTCGATATTGCAGCATTCCAAATGTCACAGCTGATTTTTAGATATACTCTATTTTACACAAATCGTTATCAAATGTAATTAACCAACACTTTTGGCATTATTCTCCACGAAAGAGTCTGAACATTTTGGCGAAATTGCTAATATAGATAAACATTGAAGATGTCAATAAATATCCAAATTGGGAAAAAACACAAAACTCTTGTGTGGCGTCAGTGGTGTGATTTGGTTTCTTCTTTCTAAATATCACCGGCTCGTTGCCTCCCTGCAGGACCGACTGGTTCTTCAGGTTTCAGCGCCGAACACCGGAGACTGGAATGAAGATCGTCATCGCTCCTAATTCCAGGTGTTGGCACACAACATTCATTTTTGCTGCATGAGGACATCTACAGCAATGATGCAAACAAAGAGCTTTAAGCCATAAATCATCATTTTATCACCCAATGCTTATTTGTTTTTAAATGCAGTCTGACATTTAGCATCTGGGAGCTTTAATAAAGTCAAAGTTAACATACTCGTAACAAATATTTCATAAACCAACATCTTTTTTTATAAAAATGTATTCCACATATTTTTGAATTAGTGAATTGATAATAAATGAGAAATTATTTATAAACTCAAACAACAGATATTCTCAGGCTTTGGCTGCACAGAGTGGAAAGATGTAATCTTAAACTGGGTGTTTCCAGGTTTTCCACTTCTGTTCTAACAAAACAATATGAATATATTCTTTACTGACAATTAATCAATTAAAATGGCAACAAAAAAGCACTCATTGTGAAAATTCAATCTCGTGATTCAATGCGCAGATACTGACTGATTATTTAACTTGAATGACTGGCTTAGGCAGTTCCTACAGCTCATGACTAATTACAATGGCTGCCTCAATCATCTGTCACATCCCTCCGTTGGATCTTCCCCAAAGGTGAGGACAAAGGACCTGAAAAACCCCTTCTTGTCCCCTCCCTACCTGTGTCTGAACTGTATAAATATCTGGCCTCATCGATCAGCATCACAGGAAGGATTTTCTTTTTCTCTTCGAGCAGCAACCAAGAACAAACCAACACGACAAGATGGCAAAGATCGTTATTGGAATCCTTGCAGTTGTTGCACTTTTCATGCTGGGTAAGCTTTAACAACTATTAATATTTGACCACAAAATATATTACTGGAAATAGAGATGTCAAACAAAGTATGGTAAAAAAAATCTTAAACGTGTTGGTATACTTGATAGACTAAAAAGGCGGGAACACTTTTCTCTCCTTTTTCATAAGCTTTTACTGAATTTTGACACATTTTCTTCCTATTGGTTCATTTAATGTATTATCACTCAATTGTTGATTATAGCAAGACAAATATCACAGGTGAATTCAGCTTGTTTAGCACATTTAGGAATAATTTCCTTTGCCCAAACTGGTGGGACAGTGGTGTGTTTTGGTGAAAATTAGCACATTTCAAAGTTTCCTGAGAAATACTTTTTAAAGGGGTCAATTCAACCAAATTTGCTCAAAACAACAGTTTGGAGAAATCTCAACTTATGTTTCCGACCACACAATTACTTGGGACAAATCAAACTGAAATGACATATTTATTATTTTTAAAAAAGAGAATCAAAAAAAAAAAAAAAAATCTTTTTTTTAATTTTATTTTAGTTAAAAAATCAGAGCCCTTTGACTATTTAAATTCTCGAAATAACCTGACAACCTGCTGAAAGTGTGAATCACTGAGTTGCATCCTTTCATACCTGATATTTTCCGTGATGTTGAGTATCCAAAACAGTCTTGATGAAATCGGCATTATGTTTCCTCATACTTCAGTCAGAGTTTGATTGCTTGTTTACCAGGGCGGGGTTTGACGTCTTTTAATTGTGACACAGCACAGGGTGTGGTGTGTCACAAATTCCACAAAACAATGTTAGCCAACCTGTACTTAAACCTAACCGATAAACATACACTCTTTGAAAACAAGTGTATTATGGGTACATTTCAGAAAAGTCTAAACAAATGTCCCCCAATTAATGTTTTTATTCAATCAGTTAAAATAAAGTTCAGTGTTTTGTTGATTATTTGTTTCAGTTTGAGACACAGGTAGTTGTTTAATCAAACTGTTCTGAAATAACTTTAAATGATATTATTTTGTGTTTCAGCTGAATCCCTGGAATGTAACAAATGCAGTTATAGTCTGTTGGGCTACTGCCTCAGCAGCAGCACAAAGACTTGCACAACCAACACCAGCGTCTGCTACACCGGAAGAGCCAGTAAGTCAACTCCTAATTGCCTAATGTGCACCCCCTTTACATTCAAACATTATGCAACAAAAACACATGACTAAATTAAAACCACTCCCAAATACTGTGACACATAGATCAACAGGCACACCCAAATGTTACTATATACACATGTTTTCCCTTGAAGCTTATTCAAAGTAGTGATTCCTTAATCCATTTTTGGGGGTGAATATAGGGTTTTAATTCCATTATGTCAACAATGTTATTTTACGTATCCTTCAAAACCTGCATGCTAGTTTGGAAGTTGCTGAAAGTAGAGAAGTACTTTTATTGTCTTGAAACAAATAAACTTGTATTTCCAGTTTGTGGGGTTTTGGTTTCAGATCAATTGAAAATAAATGAACAAGTGAAGGGAGGAGACAGTGTACAACAAAAAAGCAGTGTGCAAACTACCAATTAATTCACATGGTTAAATAAAACTACAGCAACGACTAAAAACTGTCAATGTAAATGTAATACAACATATATAAATGTTCCCATTCTCTAATGGATATACTAGTAAAGAAATTGCAGTTAAACATATAAACACTCAAATTATTACCTGTACCTGAAAACATTGTCTGATCAAATAATAGGTTAATTTCCACCTCTGTAACTCTTAATACCACTCAACCGTTTCTCCTCAGCCTTCAGTGCACTGACCTCTGTGGGCTTCAACACCCAGGGGTGTCAAGAGCCCCTCGGCTGCAACATCACCACGAATGGTACCTTGGCCGGTGTCAACTACTCAGTCAAAGTCGAGTGTTGCTCAGCAGACAAGTGCAACCCCATCAAGACCAGCGGCGCCCCATCCACCAAGATGACCTTCACCGCCGTCATTGGTGTCGCCGCCATGGCCTCCATGCTGGGAAGCATCCTGTAACATGATTTTAAAAAATCACAAAAACAGCTGCTCCTAAAATGCATTTGATATAGATGTTTTAGTACAAAATTACACCATTCTGGGTTTTCACATGACCCAAAGCAATATCTTTGGATATGAGTGATTGATTATCTTTATGCTCATATACCTAGAGACTCTTTATTTTTCATAACTCAGGTCTTGTCATGTCAGGGAGTTTAGTTGTGATGACAAGTTATATAACATCTCAAACTATGGTGTCCACATCATGGAAGTTGATCAATGGGATGTTTCAGGGGAACATTGAGATTGTAAATCTTCTACGCTATTATTTTGCTTTCTTTTTAAATCATTTTTTATTTATCCTTTTAACTAATCTGTGTCTTACTGGACAAGTAAGATGTGAAAATAAAGAAAATTGTTGAAGAAAATCTGTTGTCTCTGCTATTGTTCTTATTTTAACATGCATCCATTTAATGTCAGACCGCTGCTGGCCGAGAGGCAGATTACGCCTGGCCATTCACGTTCAAACTCACACTTAACACAGAGTACACAATATTATTTTACTTCCAATATTCTACTTCACTGATTCCCAAAAAATACCACTTGAATGGTTGAAAAGTAACAATCATATTAAAAGCAACATCAGCTTAAAAATAATTAGCCTTCCAATATAGTTTGTTTAAAGCAATGAATAGATGGATCCAATTCATGGAAACAATACAGGATGTGTACGTAGCAAAGGGACAAAAAATATCACAACGAATGATTCATTATGGAGTAACTAGGGTATACAAATGTACCTTTCTGTCCACCAGATTAATGGCTAGTGATTGTTTGAATATTACCATCCACTCAATAGAACAAAAATATGTGGGTCTTTCTTTTCTAGCGCAGTAATACAATGCTGCATTCATTCACTGACACATGACATGGAAACTACAGAACAAAAATAGAGTTCTCAATAAAGAAACTGCAGTATTAGCCATCTTTAATAACATGTGCTAAGTCACATTTCGACTGCTGAAAGAAATTGAATTGATAAATAAGGCCAGCTTTAAGTCCCCGGATAGGCACTTCATTGAGTGGAGGTAATTGGAGAAAGGAGGATGATGGCAAGGCTTTCATTCTTGCTGCTGTCAGACTGCACAACCAGCAATTATATATGCAATAATTTGGATGGGGTTCAGCCTGTTTACTGTATTTTCTGACTTTATTTCACTCTACTGTTTACTTAATAATATACTTTTGTACTTCCTCTTGTTGTTGCACCCTTTTTTAACTGTGAATGTCCCCATTGTAATACATGACTAATAAAGGATTATGTTATCTTCATTCCTGTTACATTCAACCCTCACAAAGGTTCTTATCAGTACTGTTGATCCGTACAGTATTACTGATAACTCCCCCATGTATAAAGATGTTGACCATGACTGCTTCTGAAAGTAAGCGCTTAAGGATAAGAGGCTGACCAACTTGTGGCATTTTTACCTGCCGAATCATCTAAAAACATGAGCAAACTACTGTGGAGCTGTGCAGCATTATTCACTCTCTTTGTTACAGGTAAGAGTTTTCACTGTATTTTGCAGATGTCAAATGTTTAACCTTGTGGATTGGCTCAAATGTTAAAACCTACGTCAATGTCATACACATGTATTGGATTTAGGCACCTTGCAAGGTCATGAAAGCGACTCTCGATATGTACTTTGTGATTACAGCCAGTGCTTGTTTGATAAAGGTTCGCCTGAATGGAGTCAGATATATGTGGCTTTGGTTAAACTTGTTTTCCTTCAGTACATAACAAATGGTTCACACTCTGAGATCTAAAAATGTTCCTTTTTCCTATTTCCTGTTCGCTTTTTGTTTCCACAGTTGAGGCGCTCTCCTGTTACACCTGTAATGTGAAAATCCTGGGGTACTGTTTGATCGAGAAAACTGTAAATTGCACCGAAGCTCAGGACAGATGCTTCGTTGCAGTTGCCAGTAAGATGAACAGCTAATGACTCATTAATCATCTTTCTACAATGAAAACAAATGCCCAATAACACACACAGTGTTTGTCTCATAACCACAACATTAGATGGGGGAAAACTGCACTGAAATTTGATTTGCTGTTGATTAAGAATGTCACCTGAAGCATTGAGTGACCAGGCCTGCCTTGTAAAAGGCTACAAAAAAGAATAACAGAACTACCTGACATAATTAATTAATTCTCATATAGCCGTATTTGTATTGGCAAATAAAATAAAATACATAGGAATTGGGTTAAAACAACGTGATTCGACAAAATATGTATTAATTAAATGGGAGAAAAACTGATATTGATCAAATATATAATGGGAGAGATTATCAGCAGGAGTCATTAGAAATAATTGTGTGGATTTTAAATGTGAATTATTGTGTATCATATCTGAATAACTTAAATAAAGGGCAGATTTGTATTATATCTATATTTTGCTATGGGTCCAATAAAATATATGCTAAAAAAACTAAACAATTGTCACAATATGTGTTAATTCCCGTATAAACTCTTCTTTAGGTGTTTAAAAAACATCAAGTTTCTCCTCTTTGCTTCCTCCAGAATTCAGTTCCGACCTGTTGGATATCCATGAGCGTGGCTGCACAGAACGTTCAAAATGCATCAACAGTAGTGGGTCCATCCTGAACGTGAAATACACCATCACGGAGACCTGCTGCAGCAACAACCTGTGCAACGCAGCGGCCGCCCCCCCGCTGCCCCTCACTGCCGCTCTGGCTGCTGCTCTGGTGGCAGTGTGGAGTCAGTGGGGCCTTTAAAGACCACTGTAGCAGGAAGAAAACATGTTGCTGCACATATAGATGTTTTAGTCCTTTCATTTATTCTTAGTGCTTTAATGATGTGTCCCGATGATATATGATGGAGGGATAGTAGCTGCATATTTCTTCACATGGTAGGACTGAATAGGCTTTCTCCTTCATTTACATATATACTTAATTTGATTTAAAATAATCAGACATGCATGAGACCTTTGTATTGGCTGGATTGTGTTTGATTTATTTAGTGCTTAAAGCAACCTTATCTCACCACTGGTGGTTGCAATAATAAAGTTTTTTTTATTTCTGTTTATCTGTGTTTATTTGGAGCAAAGCCTCCCAAATTACTCATATAATACTAGCACACTTTCTATGAGACAAGGTAGTAAAAGCAGATGTTAAACAAACAAAGAGGTATCATTCTACCTTTTTACTTTTTTTATTGAAAAAGAGATACAAGACTTACAATGTTACAACTGAAGCAAACTTTTTCCTCCATTCTTTTCCTAACAAGTATTGCTCCAACATCTCCCACCTATCCCATCCACCACCTACATTTAAAGTCCATTCGGAAATGCAAGTTTTTCACACAATTGACTACCTGCAAGAAAGTAAACTTTAAGACTTCAAACAGAGATAATTTTTGAAGAAAGTCCTCCCTTTCTTTGATGTAAGTTAATGCTGTTTCAAAATGTTGAATTATTCTTCAGAAGACCAAGCATTGCAGCCTAAGATAAAACCAACTTTTCAATTAACTTTTCATCAGGCTCATGGTCTGAAATTTCAGTCAAAAGTCAAATTTGTATTCTCAATCTATATTTCAACCTCAATTTTATTGTACAATTGAAAGTTAAGATTTGAATTGAGATAATTTTGTTTTACTTTTCCTTGAATGAACAATGCATCTTCTATCACCATATTATGCCATCCTTCTTTAGCTCCATGAAGGGAGTGTCCCCTCGTTGCTTTTACAAAAGATCCTAATATTTGTTGAATAATTTTAGACTGAAGCTTTGTTGTCTGAAGCTTTAGAAAATGCATGTGTTGTTGCTCAGAAGTTCACAACTGATCAAACATACATGTAAATAAAATGTGTACACACACAGAGGCATAATTTACTTTTTGAGTTATATCTTTTATATATCCTAGATCTTTATTTGTAGCAGCTCATATCCACAGCTCAGACTGATCTCATATGTTTTTAAGAGATATTCTGATATGTTGAATATGTTGAAATTAAGCTTGTAGGCTATTTTATTTGTAAAGAGATACAAATCAAATAGTTGTGTTTATCTCTACCAGGATACAATGAATGCCAAAGAGTGTATAGAAAGCTTTCAAATGTATGTCCTCCCAGAGCATTACTAATTTCAGCAAATACGACATGCTCCTGTAAAAGTGAATAACAACTGCTGATCAGGAAATATGTTTTGTACGAAATGATGGCAATGTATTTCATAGTTAATTTGGTAGACTGTGTTGATTTTCTAAATACTCTCATGTTCTTAAACATTTTTCTTTTGTTCTGAGTACGCATGACTTTAGTATTTCTAATATGCAAACTATGAGGCCTTAGGCTGAAAACTGAAAGCCACAAATAACTGGAAACTCCTGCTATGCTCATACAGTGTGGGGAAACTCTTTCCTCTTTTTATTTCTTTATTCTTATACTTTTGACAATGTCTCATTAATCAAAAAACTATCTGTGACAATGTTCGTACATCCTGAACGAGCAAACATATAGTCCAAATCCGCTTACAGCGAATTTATGACAATAAACTCTCATCTCATGCTGCAAAAGATATTTAACACAGTGGACACTTTGTTATTCTGACATGGAAGTACATTTGAATTCCATAAACTGTATCAAGCTGGAGAAAATGTGACTGCTGCTCATATCTTTACAAAACCTAGTGTTTAGGTCAAGGAGCTTGAATCTGGTTCATTGGATGGATAATGCAGTTAAACGGCATCTTTTGTAATAGAAAAATGATATGAAATCACACAGTTTAGCAAACGCAATAATCAGCAATTTCACAAAAAGTCAAAAATGGCTATTACCTTGTATTGTGATTAAATATCAGGATAATATGTTGTTGTGGGGTCTCTGCTGAACTCGGCTGTATACTTCCTATCATCAATCAATCAAGGATTACAAACAAAAGTACCTGTGACTCTCACAGAATGAAAAAGAGCCACTTAAACAAAGATGAAGACATTTACTAAATTACTGAAAGTTTATTTTATTTGTATTACTTAGCATTTAGTGATATATTGAGTTGATGAGAAGATGATCTCTACACTGTGTTTAGTATAGTGGGGGTTTGTGTAAGGGTTTTTTAATGAGAGCTAGGTGTACTTATTCTATACTTAATAACAATAATAACACTCCCTTCTCTATCACTGTCTCTCTTTCTCCGTGGCTCCCAGGTGAGTCTCTGATCTGTCACACCTGCTGTAAGGGAAACTTCTGCAGCAATGGAGAGTCAGGACTCAGAGAGACACGAGCAGAGTTGGAGCTTTGATGTCAAACACTGATATTTATTACAAGTATACGGCCGGAGAAATTCACATCACAAGTCACAGAGCAGCCAGAGGTTCTGACTGCCCGGGTGGGTTGCCACATCAATTCTGCCCAGCCCCTCTCTCGATAGACTTTTTAACTAGTTTACAGAGAGTTAATCCACATATTGGGGGATGGGCCGTAAACACCTGGGAACACTGGCGATATCTCCATTATTCTAGAGATACTCTTGGGCTGACCGAGCGTTGACCGGTCATAAAACTGAGACTAAGTGCAACAGGACATTCCTTAAAGGAGATAACAAATCAGGTTTGGTCGTAAAACGTCCCCACACAGAAAAGGTTAAATATCTAGAAGTAAAGACAGAAATATTCTTTGACACCTGCAGAATGGGCTTCAAAGGGAGATGTCTGTATAGCTCCACGGAGAACTGCACCAAAACTCAGCCCAACTGCTTCTCAGCAGATATTGGTGAGCAACAACTCAGGGATCATGTGATGGGAGTATCCCGCCTCAGTAAACACTATTCGCACACTGTGAGACACTGAAGAAGATGAAAAACTTGTTCTGGCTGTACAGATTGAGGTGTGACCGGACATCCCACACGTGTAAAGGTTTCAACTTTAACAATCAACAATGACTTTCTGCTCCATCTTGAGGCATGACTTGGTTTTGCATGATTGAGACGATTGACATTTATACATTTACTGCAGCCCTTCCTCAAAACAATCTATTGGAAACTGATTTATTTACCTTTCTTGGCTGGTGAGTTTATGTGTCAATTAGAAACCAATTTTTTATTTGGATTATGGCGTTTTTTCACATGTATGTATGCATGCTGGAGGATTATCTTTGTAAAAAAAGGAAAAGTTACATGTAGATTTTAAAAGGCTACTTGGAAAAAACAAATAAAGGTTATGATGTAGATCAGGGGTGTCAAACTCAAGGCCCGGGGGCCAAATCCGGCCCGCAACTTCATTTTCTGTGGACCCACAACAGCTTGCTAAGAATATAATATGTTTATTATACGGTTACATGCCACTTTACAGAAGCACGTTGCTCATAAACAACATGTCCCACAACGCATCTCAAATTAGATTTTGTATCTAAATATGCTTTTTTTCTTAAAATTTGCATTTTTCTCAAAAATTACTTTTTCAAAATGTGACTTCTTTTTTTTTGTTTTTCCAGAATGTGACTTTTCTTTTAAAATCATATTGTAACATTCTTACTGAAGAGACTTGCAATTATTTGCCCTAGACTTCTGCTTTCAGACGTAGTTAATTATGAAGTTATAATAATAATCCAATGCAGAGGCAATAATGTAATATACATTATTTTATATATATTCAATATTTATATATGTATTTTTGGACTTAAAGTTACAACCGGCCCTTTGAGTGCAACCATAATACTGATGTGGCCCGTGATGAAATTGAGTTTGACACCCCTGATGTAGATCATCTGAATACAGACTGGTTTACTTTTAATCATGTAAAAGGATAATTCCTTGAAAAATACACCAAACATTTCGTTATATAGTAACTACTTATATATATATAGTTACTGTTTAATGTCACTTCTTCAGAAGAAACGGTTCCCATTTAAAAAATTAATCTGGTTTACAATATTGATAAGAGCAAAACATGGTGATGGAGATCTGTCTAATATTTATCTTACTCTCAGCAATAAAGTGAATGAAGATATTTCACAAAATGTTGGACTAAAAATTTACATCATGCTTTGGAAAATATTATCCCTACATGTCACATGCATTTAATTTGTATTAAAATGGGTTCAATCCTAAGCCCTTTGAGGAAGATAGCAAGATGAACATATAATGTAATCTTACTGCTTTGTCTTGAGGAACATGTTTGAGTGAGTCAGTCTTCTTCTTTGCTCTTAAGCCATTGTTGATGTTTCTATGGCACAACTGAGCACCTGCCATGCCCAAAGCAAACATTATAAACCCTCTAATGCCACCCACAGTATGAAACGTTAATTACACGCTGTCTTGGGTTGGACTAGTACAGATAGATATATACATGACATGGTGGTAGAAAGTAGCTGAGTATATTTTACGGGTACCTAAATAATACTTTAGGATTTCCCTTTTTCTGCCACTTAATTTATAACTTCTTTACTACATGTAGTATGTACTTAGAATTCCAGTCAACTTTTACTTGGCAGCTGCAGTTAGTCAACAGTTCTATACAGGTTATGATTTTGTTTTGGTATAATGCTTGGTTAAAGATAAAGTTATCTAAAATACAAATAAGTCCAAACACTTCAGAGACATGTTTTGTATATATCTGAGACCTATAATATATAGATACTAGGGGACCTTTAAGTAACAGTCTTTGATTTGTTGCTTCTTCACTGAGTTATTAATTTGAACCTCACTCTGATCTACTTTTCCTCCCTCAGCTTTCAACATCAGTCGGTTTATGTCCCTGCACCATCAAGGCTGCATACCCTTATCTCTCTGCAACAAAACTGAATCGGGAACCCTCCTGACGGCAGGATACACCATCACCAGGGCCTGCTGCAGCAAAGACCGCTGTAACGGGGCCACATCCATCCACATTCCTCTCACTGCTGCTTTGGGCACCGCCCTAATGGCCATTTGGAGCACATGGAGCCTTTAAAGGAAACAAAAGAGATCCTATTCATGCCTGCATGTTTTCTCTCTATCCACGCATGAAATAATGTAATTGACCTACTTTGGATACACTCCTTTATTGGTATAAAACCCATTGTTGTAGTCTCTATGGTTTAAAATTGTACTGTAATAAAGTTCTTACTGTCCATGTCCGATTCTCATGAACATCGACAGACTTCGGCCACTGCAAAATCACATTTTATCTGCTTGAAACCTTTTGCTGCATGTTGAAAGTTAATAATAAAGTTGTTCACGCTCAAATGTATTGTTTGTGAGTTTTTCCTCCAAGCTGAGTTTCTGATTAAAACGACTCCCTCTTCACGCAGAAACTCCAAACAAGATGGACCACATTCTTGCTCCTTACCTTTTCTGTCAGTCTTAACAAAGTCTTCTCATTAAGTCTACTAAAACGCACTTGACTAAAACAGGTATTTAGACCATTCAGCACTTTTTTTTAGAGCTAATTGTTGCTTTTTTAAACCTCAAGTTAGTATGAAGAGCGTTTGGACAGCAGGGATTGTGCTGAGTACCATCATCGTCGCAGGTTAGTTGAGAATAACTACAGGTTTTATGACTGCTGCCTTTATTCCTTTATCTAGTTGAAAAATGTATTTTAAACTGAGCGTTAACTGACTGTACCAACTAAGTGTGATTTTCATGTCTATGTTAATCTTACATTGTAATTTAATGATAACTATAGTCTAAATAAATAGCTTTAACTGTTGCTTGTAAGGCCGTTTTATGATTAGGTCTCAGGGGATTTCACTGCACTGCAGCTCAACTATATTCAGTCAGTCGGGTATAAGTGTCTGGTCCAGCACTAATTGCCACAGATCTAGCAGAGTACTCCTGATTATGTTTTATAATAATTAGTATAGAGACAGATCTCTGAATGTATGAGTCCCTATTCAAGATGTTGTGGCAATAAACAAGGATACATAAAGCTTTATTTGTTCCCACTGTTAGAAATTAAAATCAATGTTTTGATGGTATAATGTAGCTTAAACATACCGTCAGTTTAAACGCTCTTTTATAGTGAAAAACCAGAAATTCTTGTGCACAAGCAGTTAAGCTTTTATTCTGAAAATCCTTCATCTACGGTTAGCATGTAGCATGTGGCTAATATACGATTTCCTAAAGAGGTGAATTGAGGAGCGAAATGACTTGGTGTGGTGAAAACCGAAACCTACTGATTTAACACTACAACGATAGATGTCGAGATATTACCATGCTGAATATTAAATGAAGGTACAGTTTATTTGAATACATTATTGTTTACAGACGAGTAGCATGTGACAACATCCGGAATGACCGGCAACCAAACGAGCCGAGAAGTATTGTTTAGAGTATTGATTACAGCGTTTAGAATGTGTTAAATGAAAAGTGATGAAAGAGAATATGAGGAGAAACGGCGTGTTAAGCATATATTGAATGTGAAAAGAACCTATCCTCTGTTTAAATGCAATAACGGACATTGGAGACGAGGTGAGCCGGCTGGCGGGGAGGAGCCAGCAGAGGATATATATAGCAGCGCCGGGGGAGAGATCCGCTGTCTTTCTTGCTCAGGAGAACCGGACCACAGCTGTTTGTCTGACGGAACAATATTCTGTCTGTAACACTACCGCGCCTTTTTTAATTAAAGTATCCCATTTGAATCTTTTCAGAGACTCCATTTAGTCTCATTTTAAAGCTTCTCTCCTGGACGCGAGAATAAAGAACACATTTTAACAATTGGCGAGCTAGCCAGGATCTCGCAAAACCGGGAGAGACTACAGCAGGCTGCTTGCTGGACCCGCTGGCATCCGTTCAGCACACAGAGAGCTCAAATCAACTAGGTATGGAGAAACCTGTTATATCGAATTCTTCAATAGTTAATGTAGGACAATGTTAGTTCTGTGTGTTTGACGGCGGCCAGCGGATCCTGAAAATAGCTGTGCAATTTAAGTTAAAACAAGCCTAAATTGATAAATATTGGTAGCCTACCACGTGGCGTTGCTTTGTTACAGGCAGGGTGAGTTCAATTTCTTTTTTTCTATTTAACCCTGCATGCTATTCGTTTGTCTGTTAGTACATGTCGGCTAGAGGCCAATCACTATATGTGTCTTTTTTGGCGTTTTACGTTTTACGTGAATGGTTTTAGGCCATTAAGCAGTCGGGACTGCTTGAGGGAAAGACACAGCCAAAGTTTGAAGCTAAGGTTATTGGAGTGAGTGTTTTGTGTAACAACAGCGTGAGGCTGTTTTAAAAAAGTCCTATTTCAAGGAAAAGGCCTGAGCAGTTTGAAGCTCTCAGTGGTTACACCATTCTGTTTTTCAAGACATTGCGTTGTGGATTACGGCAGGAAGTGCGACATTCGTGCGTTAGATAGACGATATTCTTCTAATTGTGTTTGCTTAGCGTCCTATTTGTCCCATAAATAGCGTGTTTAAACAGAAGAAATGACCATACTGGCTCTTAAAGTCAAAACATTTACGTACATGGGTAGAGGGCTATGACGTAAGGGTATGAGGCCCATTTATCATTGTAAACTAAATGGAAATGTTATTTTAAACTACAGTGTTGTGTGTTGAATTTACTAGACAAAATATCACCTCACCAATTTCAACTCCAGGTGTTTTCTCAAATCCCTTTGTTCTTCAGGTCAAAGGTTGGAAAACCAGTTGCCATTTTGTCTTGACCTCATGTTCACGGTGAGCCACGGCAGTCACCATTTCATGAAATGCTAATTGAAGTACTCTGTTTGCTTTAACACACTGAGGCTGGGCATTCCATCTTCTAAAGAACATCATACTTCTTGTTAGAGTTAGAACTATTGGAAGTACTTCTGCTGGCAAATGTGTATTGGCGGTTATGTGTTGTGTTGTTTAACCATAGTGTAAATTCCTATTTTAAATATATTTTTGAGGAAACTACCGTTCTCCTTTGTCAAAAACGAGTCAGTTTTGAAACAGCTATTCCCTAGTGGATTAAGCTGGAATTTAAAATAGCGCACTCTGGTGGTAGTACAGAATTATTACCCAAATAGCGGAAACACCATAACATTGTGAATATTCTTCTTTGCAAATGTGTTTTGGCGGTTATGTGTTGTGTTGTTTAACCATAGTGTAAATTCCTATTTTAAAGATATTTTTGAGGAAACTACCGTTCTCCTTTGTCAAAAACGAGTCAGTTTTGAAACAGCTATTCCCTAGTGGATTAAGCTGGAATTTAAAATAGCGCACTCTGGTGGTAGTACAGAATTATTACCCAAATAGCGGAAACACCATAACATTGTGATTTTGAACCAAATTCATATTTCAAAGTCAAAACCATACACGGTACAACTTTATTTTAACATTTCATATTTTAATTTTGCATATTTTTTATATATTAATTAACTTTATTAATATTTTACCTTAAACTTAAAAAAAAAAAAAAAAGACATCTATAAAAATAATAAAACTTTGAGCAAAAAAAAAAAAAAAAAAAATGTAAAGTTCGGACGAACAGCAACGACGGTGCTAGTCAGAAGATTAGTGCTTCATCTTTGATAGGTTAATAAATAATTAGAGAACATGTCACCAAAACAAACTAAGTTGAGACTAGACGCAGGGCCAGGCTCAACTGCAGATATCAAGGAAAGGGTAAAAATCAGATCAGATGCTTTAACAGTTTCAAGAATCAGTCTTTATTTATTTATTCTTGAGTAACTTTACTGATTTATAGTGTTGTGCGTAAGGCAATATCTCATTTGAGTGAGGGGCACCAGCCCTTCATGCAGGTCACTCTCTGAGAGAATAGTTCATATTTTCCCTCCAGTTTGGAGAAATATTATTTTATCATATGTTAGTTCAGCAGTGTCAACCAATCCTCTAATCCTAGAGTTATTGAGACGCATTAGCGACACCAGGGGTATTGTTTTTCGCAGCAACGATGACGCATAATACCATTACAAAAGCCATTATTGAAACAAGTAAACTATTAGAAGTGCTAATTGCTGATTTTTTTTTTATAGTGAATATGCATTTATACCATCAGAAAACCATAAATCATACGATATTTTTGTACCCCTTGTGGGTACACGGAGAAGTTATATTTATTTAATGCAACGTTATGAGTTTTACATGTCCTGTACAGAATAGGGTAATCATTGCAATATTAATTGAGCATTTTATGCTCAAAGGAGGGAGTGTCATGATTATACAGAGATGTTGATTTCAGTGACGTTGTAGTTAATAAATAATAACATGTAGTCAACAAGAGGTATGCCGAAGCTCGGGCCTTCTCCAAGGAGGGAGTGGTCCAGTTTTAGATATTAGACAAATAGAAGTGGATGAATATGTCAGAACTCTGAGTAATATTATGCAAGTTTTGTCTACACAGGCTAGGAAAACTACAGAGATACCAGACGAGACACCAGAAGAGACTCCTGTTCGGCCAGGTGATTGGGTGAGGGTGAAAGTTCACAAAAGACAGTGGGCTGATCCCCGGTGGACGGAAGCGTGAAAGGTTGTAACAAACTTCACACGCGCTCCGGTTTAAAGGTAAAGAAAAAGGAGCAAATTGACACCACCTCACACATTGTCACCCTTCACTGGCAACTTCCAGAACATTATTGGGAGTTAGGACTGATTTGGCAGAGCTGGAACAAAACAATAAATAGAAATAAGATAAAGATAGAAACAGCTCAAAAGACAAATTGTCTATAGATTTTTATAGATTGTACATTAATGTGAATACCTATTTTTTGTTTTACATCTGTAAAAAGAGTCCAATTTGTTATGTTATTTTTGTACTCATTATTTAAATTCTGTAACAGACACAACCAGGTTTAAAATAGAGATGATGAGAACAAAGCCAAACCAATTGTGGGGTCCCCTAGGGATAAGAGTCGGAATAGCATTGTTGATTGTGCTCATTACACTTGGCACCTTTCTGGTTGGAAGGGGAGTACAATATTATGTAAGACATGGATCCATTAGTTCACTCATAGAATGCCCACATCACTAACAAGACTCCAGCTGTGTTTCAGAGACTTTCACTTATCCCCAGAGCCAAAAGATCAGCTGAGCAACAAGAGGAGGAGTTAGAAATACTCGGTCCCAAACAAGAGGCGGTTATAATCAAGATGATTCACCCCCTTATATGCAGTTCTTGTATCAAATGATGAGATGGGTTTAAGTGATTGGGATATGTAAGTGATGGGGATTTACAGATTAGGGGAATCTCTAAATACACTGGATCCATGTTTTAGTCTGTACCAGAAACACCCCCTGTTAAGCTATGAACAACCGATCGGTGACCTGAGCACAATTATTGAAAATGATTACAGTTGTCACATGCTACTCACCCACAAGTACAGCTTTGTACGTACAAACTCTATGAACAAGATTCCCCAGCAGATAGTGGCGACATTGCAGATATGTCCAGTCACCAAAGTTACTACGGTTCTAAATAACAGTGAGATTTAAAGTGATGGAGAAAATATGGAGACGTTCTTTTATAGTGTGTGAAATATGTGGTGCTTGAAACATGTAGGTATTTAAATTTATAGAAGAAAATGGTTTCCTGAAAGAGTTAATTGGAATAAACATGTTACAGTGGGTGAAGGCAATGTTTAGGGATATGGTAAAATTATTAGTAGACATGAATTGTGTTTAGATGGCATTTAACAACTAAGATGGATAGTAAGATTAGGAAAATAGAGTGGAAAAGGTTGGATTTATTTTACCTCAGTGTGTTAGAATGTAACTATACGTAATGCCTCCCGAGATCTCTCTCTCTCTCTATCTATCCGCCTGTCAGAACGCTACGACCCCATCGTCCAAGCAGACAAAAGACCTCACCACGGAAGACTCCTCCTCCTCCATAGAACAGACAGAGAACCAGAGCTGAACCAACAACTCCAACGCTGCATCCAGAACCATCTCCACCTGAGGCACCAAGAACCAAAACCAGGTGACATAAAAAGGCACACTCTCATCGGTCCCCCACAGGACATGAAGTTCCAAGCTGAGCCACAAGATTTGGGCACAAGAGCAGAGTGTGGGACATGAGAGCGGAATACGCCCTCCATGCAACAAAGTAGAGACTGTAAAGGAGGAGATGAAAAGCAAAGCAGATGGGACACTGAGAAGAGTTACAGCGGAAGGATCCAAGAGCGGATGGACTGAGGAGAAGGTGGACGGAGGAGAGGAAAGAACGGAGGAGTTGGCATGGTCCGGCAGAATGTGAGGGGGTCGTGGCGACAACCAGAGGGGGAGAGAAGGAAAACGGGAGTGAGTGAGTTTACACATAAACACACTTATTCACCAACGAGAAATACGTAAAGAAAAAGATTTATTAGCCATGAATTAATCAATTGGTGAATTTATAAAGAAAAAAGAGGAAACTATTAAATAACCCTAAAAACACACTGAGGGTAGAACAGATTATTCAATCTTTTCATCATATCAACAAATTATTCTTTAAGAGTTTTTTTATTCATGTGTGAATTTGGGGAAGATTTAATTTGTTACAGTATAGACCTACAGTTTAAAGGGATGGTTTTAGTAACCACTCTATAAAAGCAGACACATCTTTATTAGTATGGAAAATGTTAAAGGTAGAGCTAGTACCAAGCCAAAGATGGTGTTCCAATCTAGAGTATTGATTTCTCCATTGTGGCATGGTTATTACCTCAGGAGGGAAGATTAAGGTGGAAATAACATTTGTTTTTCGTCCAAGATGTAGAGTTTTAAAATGACACTGGGCAAAGAGCGAAAGCAAAGTTTAATTAAAAAAAAAAAAAAACTAATGTAGTTGGGAGTAATACATGCGGGGCCTTGGATCACTCATTGTGATGGTACATATTTGTTACAACAAACATCGTTTAGGGAGAAGGGGCCGCTCAACCCACCCTGCAGATGTTTTAAATCTTACTTGCAGCTTCAGAGGGAGCGCACGGCACCAGAGTATGAGTTTTAAAAGACAAGCGCCACCAGCTCCTAAAGGTCATCCATTCACCAGATGACCTGACTTTTAGAGATGTTATTTAAAGGAGAAACATATCTGCCATAGGTGTAAATTCCTGAATTAAACTGCAAACCATTAATGAAATGACTTCTGTTTTTAAAATCCTTGTTAAAGGAGGGAGTAATTATCACATGCTCGGGCACCCAAGGTTCCACACACTGTAAAAGGGGTTAGCATAGGTATTTAAGTAGACCATAATTGAAAATAAATTAGTATAATGAGTTATTGATATTCCACCGGTTTTCACACCATTTCAGGGACTTTATCACTGCATTAGAACAGACCACCCAAAGGTACTGAGTAGGAACTTTTAAGTGATGAAACTCTACAACTGTTGGAACTGACCAAAATCTTCTCCCAGAAATGACTGTCTAGACTGCCGTACCCCAGAGTAGAACGCACAACGGCCCCTTCTAGAGAACATATTACTTTCATACCTTAAATGGTATGAAAGGAGGGAGGGTAAATTTCTCAGGAGGAGACAGTTACAAATGCTAGCAGAACAAGACGACCCACCCCGTATACAGATGTGGATGACAATGATGAGTTAGTTTAAATGATATGGATGTTCGGAGATGAGATTGATCAATGAATGTCCAGCCGATGTGATTCTTTAAATGATGAAATCATGTGAAGAAGTGAGCAAAATTAAAATGGAGTGAATCCATTTCAATTTACTTCATACTATTCCAAGATAGCATATTTTTAATATTTTTATTATTCCAATTAATTTTACACTATTCTAAGATAGTCCATTTTATTTGACTTTATTACTTTATACTATTCTAATATGGTAGATTTCATGTTGTATAAATCATTGCTATTCTAAAATGGTTTGTTTCTTTTCACTTTGTAAAAACAAGTGCCTTAACACTGAGCGTGGTATGAGAACGGTTTCTGTGAAAGGAGGGAGGAAGAAATGTTCTGATACCAAGCCATTGCTGCTATTTTGAAGAATGATATTGAATGTAAACACTAGAAGTTATGCACAAGGGACAACTTTTATGTTTGAACACAGACAAGAATTTATTTTGTATTTTTGTAAAGCCGGCTGTGAAACCATTCCATTTGATTGTATGTTTGTTAATATGAGATATGTAATATGCAAAGTTCAGATGAAGAACTCATTGATTTCAGTATTATACACACCTTTTAGGTGTGTAAGGAGGGACTGTTAGAAATTAAAATCAATGTTTTGATGGTATAATGTAGCTTAAACATACCGTCAGTTTAAACGCTCTTTTATAGTGAAAAACCAGAAATTCTTGTGCACAAGCAGTTAAGCTTTTATTCTGAAAATCCTTCATCTACGGTTAGCATGTAGCATGTGGCTAATATACGATTTCCTAAAGAGGTGAATTGAGGAGCGAAATGACTTGGTGTGGTGAAAACCGAAACCTACTGATTTAACACTACAACGATAGATGTCGAGATATTACCATGCTGAATATTAAATGAAGGTACAGTTTATTTGAATACATTATTGTTTACAGACGAGTAGCATGTGACAACATCCGGAATGACCGGCAACCAAACGAGCCGAGAAGTATTGTTTAGAGTATTGATTACAGCGTTTAGAATGTGTTAAATGAAAAGTGATGAAAGAGAATATGAGGAGAAACGGCGTGTTAAGCATATATTGAATGTGAAAAGAACCTATCCTCTGTTTAAATGCAATAACGGACATTGGAGACGAGGTGAGCCGGCTGGCGGGGAGGAGCCAGCAGAGGATATATATAGCAGCGCCGGGGGAGAGATCCGCTGTCTTTCTTGCTCAGGAGAACCGGACCACAGCTGTTTGTCTGACGGAACAATATTCTGTCTGTAACACTACCGCGCCTTTTTTAATTAAAGTATCCCATTTGAATCTTTTCAGAGACTCCATTTAGTCTCATTTTAAAGCTTCTCTCCTGGACGCGAGAATAAAGAACACATTTTAACACCCCTCAAACACAGCATAGAAATTAAAAGCAGTTTTAAAGCATAATATTACTGACACCAGAATCCTCACACAGTTATTTGTATTTTTAATACCAAAAGGATCAACACATTTCAGGTCTGTTGGTACTTAATCGTATGACCAAAACAGCTAGCATGCACCTTTGAAGACTCCTGCAGTACGGATTGTATTTTTACACTTTTTATTTTATACATATTAAACAAACTAGCTTTGTTCAATGTAGTGCTGGTTGATGAACTATAATCTAGCACATGCACAGTTGACCTCTGTGTAGATAAGAAATGTTGAGGATATGTTGTTGAGCGAGTTACTGTACTGTATGTATCTGATTTCACATGCCGTCTTCTTCTTTTCATTGAACAGCGCAATGCCTGACCTGCCGTCAGTGCCCTGTTGGTGTTTTTGGGACATGTCTATTTGGAAGCGACACTGTATGTAATAATGGGACTGAGGGCTGCTTTCGTGGGGAAGCACGTAAGGAAAACATATACTGTGACAATTAACAAGGGTTGGAATGTAACTATAACATGTAATAATAAAACTAAACATAATAACTTAGCATCAAAATATTGACTGCAGCTGCTACATGACAACATAGTTTAAAAGGCTTTGGATTTCATCACATTTTCTTAATTTTTGGATTTGCCATGGAACTTTAGATGCTTACAACAATAGCTCAAGGACAACAGAAGTAATGTAGAGTTAATGTAAACATTTCCAAAAATGAACAGCATGAACAATATTAAAAGCTATTACCCCTCTGCCAAGAAGTTTTCATCGTGTATCCATGCATTGATTTGTGTCTGCTCCAAGAATGGACTTTTGGATAGAGTGCTTGCTACTTTCAGTCCAAAAGAGCTGGACACAATCACATTTTGTACACCACATAATGCAGTGTAAATTAAGCCCTATTTTTTAGTGAAAGTGAGGCTTGAACGCAAATAGTGACATTATTACAGTGTGCAATCAACCTTTACTTCATAAGAGAGCACAACACGTGTATTTTGCCACTTTAACAAGTAGATTTGATTTTCATTTGCTGTAATCGTCTTCTGGTTTCTATTTCTCCCAGAGTTCAATGCGACAGGAACTTTTACCCTACACATCCGCGGCTGTGTGGACTTGGATCTGTGTGGGAAGACGTTGTCCGGCAGCATCCTGGGAGCAGGATACACCAGCAGCTTCCAGTGTTGCACGACTAACCTGTGTAACGGAGCTGCGTCTGTCCAGCTGTCTGTGACTGCAGCCCTCTGTGCCGCCGTGCTGTCCTCTCTGTGGGGCTTGTGGTAGCCTAGTTGTAGTTTTACATGACCTGTTTCTTATTATTATCTTATTATTAATATGAATGTGTCCACTCCTTGGTACTATATATTCAAAGATAATTTTCAAACCGAGGCTTCATTAAAAAGCATCATCATGCCATTTTCTTTTTACTGGTGTCCTCATAATTAAATAAAGACTTGAAAAGCCCAAGTGGGAAAGAGACTCTTCTATTCGAAAGTTTGAATTCACCTGCCCAAAAGTTTAATTGGTAATTTTAGAGTTTTACTCTTTATAAAAAAATGTTTGGTTTGAGCAGGAAAATTAGGCGGAACATTTCCAAACTACAGGAATTATTTTCGCTCCAGTGAATCAGATTTTAGGGCCTAAAGTTGCTTCATAACATAAAAAAATCTGATTCTGGTGTAAAAATCACAAATATTGGTTCTTCACATGTGCGTGGCAAAATGGCTTAACGCATGAAAACACAAAAAAACTATATTTGAAATAGGATAAGATAAGATAAGATAAGATAAGATGTTACTTTATTGATCCCAATTTGGGAAATTCTTGATATTGTTAAACCAATAGAAAGTCAGCTATTTCATATTTGACATAGTTTTTTCACATTTGAGGTTCAGATGTTATCTGCTCAATTTAAAATTCGGTCAATACTTTTATTACTTTATGAAGTAGTCCCGGCCTGAAGTTTTAGTCAGAGTAATATCCCCCCCTTCTGGCAACAAGATGTTTGTGCAGCAGTCAAAACCTTTTTGAAGGTTAAACCCAGGGCCGTCCCTCCCTACAGGCCGATCACGCAGACTGCGTGGGGCCTCACCTTGCGGAGAGGGCCTCATCTTGCGGAGGGTGCCTCAACTGAGCCGAAAATGCGACCCACCTATTCGCTTATGCGGCGCAATTAGTGTGGAGCGCCACGGTTTCACCGCTGCGAGGCTCCATTAGCAAGTCGACGCTCGCGAAACAGAGGGCCTCATCATATAACTTTGCGTGGAGCCTCGTGTTGGACAGTGGACGGCCCTGGTTAAACCTTTTCTATCTTTGCACAGACTTCAGAGCGCCCCAAATATAAAGAGATCATTTGCTTGGTTGCAGTTCAAAAATGATAGAAGGCCAATCCTGTTTTTTTAAATTTATCGTAAAAAAACATTGTAGGACAGGTTTGCTGATTTAACCAACCTTGGGGAATTTAACAAGCTACAGTTATTTTGTTCCCAGTAATTTAGAGTAGTTTATTTTTAATTGTATGCAACTAATAGATGCACAATAGGAAATACTTAAATAATTAACGTTACAGAAACACTAGGTTTGCTTGTACTATTGGCTTGTTTGTATGGCGTATCTGGGAAATGTTGTGAACACAGCCCAGCTACAGTCTACATGTGATCTAGTTACTCCTGTTCCACCACTTGACTTTCAATTCTTTCAAAGGCAAGGACACAGTCAAGTGCAGGGCCGGCCCTAGACTTTTGGGGGCCCTAAGCGAGCTTTGGCTTGGGAGCCCCCCCTCACGCGCGTTCTCACTACACACATCACGGAACCAACTTTTGTCTTATGATGTTAGCATAAGCACACATATTGTATAAATAAGCATATAAACACCGTGGACCTAACATCCTCTAGTCCAGGGTTTCCCAAACTTTTCAGCCCGGCGACCCCCGGGGGGGGGTGTGTTGTTAGTGAATTGTCCTACAAATAACGGTGTTTCCCATACATCAACATACAAACAGCACAGATCCTCAACTCCGGTGTGTCTCACTCATTAAGGCGAGACACGGCAGGCAAAAACATAGTTTTCCATGCACTGGTCAATTTTGAGATGTTGTGCTAGGCTATTTTGATTCCATAACATGTTTTATTTCAGGCTTTTGGAAGGAAAACGTACAAAATACACATTTAGGTGTTTATTTTACTATAGTTTGTCTATTTGCGTCCGTAGGTTTCCCCTAAATTCACCAAAAGTTGGCATTCTAACGTAACATAAAGTACCGCGACCGCTGTTTGCACAATGTAATCAGAGGTATCGTTGGAAAGCTCCGTCTCTCCTGCACAATCTCATCGGATCTAAATATGGTCATTTCCTTTGTATCAGCAGCCAATCGTGAAAGTACAAAGGGGTCTTAAACCAAGAAACAAAATCTCATTGGCTGGTGTCAATTTCTGACAACGTGACTCGTTCAGATGCGTCACGTGGTGTGCTAAAACACTTGGTTTAGATTTCGCTGGAAATTTAAATATCAAAATGGCAAAAGAACAGCGATAAAAACGTTCACAGAGAAGACGACAACAATTGTCACTTGCACGAAGCAATGTTAGACAAAAAAAAAAGATCCCGAACACGAAATACCTTCACAGAGTGCGTTGAGGCGCAAGCTGTCATCCAAAAAACAGGAGGGTTTACGTAGCGCCTCACAGCAATCTTTAAAGGTCGTTTTCTCAAAATGAGTTTTTTCTCATGTTTCTGAGTGAGAAATGTCCACTTCAGTCGCATTTACAGACACCAAACCTTCCAGTTATATTCCTATCCATATTCTGAAGGTTTTTACAGTAGGGTTTGTTTATATATCATTCATAGCCTGAATGATATAACATGTTATACCTAAAAACATGGCGAACATTTATATTTTAGAGCTGTTGACAGTATTTTCTGATTTGTGATAAAAAGAAATATCCCGAATCCCTTCTGTAAAAACTTTAAATGCTAATATGACTACAAAATTAAACAAGAATTTTGAACCTGACTTCACCCAATGTTCAGAATTGTGTTCCTTAAATTAAACTTTGCTCATATTTAATGAGATTATGGCTCATTTGCATGGGGGGGGGGGCCCTCGGGGGTCTCGCGACCCCCACTTTGGGAACCCCTGCTCTAGTCTAGGGGGGTCCGGGGGCATGCTCCCCCTGGAAGATTTTGTTTTAAATATTGAGGTTACAAAAAGAGGTTGCACATTTAAATTCAGGTGTTGTTATGGCAACGTCAGTGGCCAAACAGCCACATTTACTGCTGCAAATACGTTCAAACATGCTGTCGACACGTAAAGCAGTGGAAACTATGCCACCATTTGTTGGGGCCGAATCTCTGCTCCGCGCCGTTCTTATATGAGCGGGTTCTCAAAAGAAGGAAAAATTCAAAGCAGCCAGGATAAGGGTTAAACAATAATCTGCTTTAATGGTAAAACATACAAATACATCACCGAATCACGAAGCGCTCTGCAGAGTAGTCCGGGCTCAGGTTCTACCCCCGTGTGAGACACGTCTCAGGAACGGCAAGTCAAAAACAAGAGCGCCGATCTTCAAAATGATCACAACATTTATACACAGAGTTCACTTCTGAGCGAGCTAGACAGTGAGTTGGCAGTGTTCCATTGGTCGGTTTCCCTTCTGGGCGGGATCCCAAGTAGTAAGTCCGCAGTTGTTGATTCCATGTTGCTTCTGTGCGCGCGTGTGTGTGTGTGTGTGTGTTTTCTGTCCCTCTGCCCTCAGGCAGATCCCCCAATCAATGATTTGGAGTCATGACAGAGGACTCTTTGACAGGACACATACTCATTCCCCCTAAACATCTTCAAAACACACAAACATCGTATCATGTATCTTATCACACAACAGCCACCTGTTTTTCTCTATGAAAGCCATATTTGTAAATATCCAAACGCCATCGTCCCATGACAGTCACCGAATCACCCAACATAAGTTAATTGTTCTTGTGGCTTAATGGCTTCCCTGAACTTCCCTTCACCCCAAAGTCAGCTTACTAGGAATGAATACATTTAATTGATAAGTTCAAAAGGACGTTTATCTTGTTTACTGCTGGGTGACCCAAGGCTCAAGGCCTGCAGGATGTGTAGGAGCTAAATCATTAATTCTACAATACTTTAACTGCCTTATATCTGAAAATGTATCCGGGAATTCCCCTGTTAATTGCAAGGACTATTGATAATTAACAGAGAGACCCTAGGGGCCTCTTCTTGGTATCTGCTAGGCGGAAGTCACTCAATGCAGAAATCACAAGTTTAACACACATTCTATATAAGGTGACATTAAAATGAATATACCAGATTGAACTTTCCTGCCATAACACGTTACTTTAATCCTTCAAATAATACTTCACATTTCAGCTGACTTTTTCTCAGAAATACTGTCACATGATAACATCCATATATTTCAGTGCTAGGTTGATGCTTAGCTAAGCTAACTATGAAACACTTTAACTGACAGGACTCAGGATATTCTGTGTACTGTAAGGTAGTTTATGGCTTCATGTCGAACAGTAAGTCAACATTTCCCAGAGAGCTTTCTTTGAAATCACCAGGTAACGCTAAAAAACATAACATTTAGATTGTATAACAAATTGTTTATTTAATATATCTGGCTATATATAGCTACTTGCTAACGGTTTAGCTTACCCCCGCGATTCAAAGTAACGTCAACGTAGCTGTGATTTATGCATTGCTTACATGTTCGCATAACTTGGAAGTTTACTGACATTTACATACCTTGTTCACCTGGCTCAAGTGGTGACTCTGGGGTTGTTGTGTGAGCCACCACTTGAGAATTGTCGTCTTTTTTAAGAACAAATGTTCTTATGTCCATCTTCAAAAACTCTGAGTCCGACTGACAATTTATTTTAAACATTGTCACTGATACGATGGCCTCGTAAGAACTCAGATGCTCAATTCCGTTGCTTGGTAATCTTCTTTATTGTTAAGAAAACCAAAGCTATCAATAATGACTCCTAGGCTCTAATAGGATTCTCCATATAATCACTAGGTTCAACTAGGTAATGTAACATGAATCTCTGGTAAACAGGCATAGAGATAACGACATCACAAGACGAACCGACACCAGACAAAGGGGGCACAGATGGACACAATCAGGGGTGGGAACAACAATCACTCAAGCAGGTGCCACACGGACAGGAAGTGCCGACATCTGGAGAGAGAGTAGAGTAATTAACATCAAAAGACAGATATACAAAACACTAAAACAGGATACTATCGCTAAAACCTTACAGTACCCCTCCTTTTACGGACGACTCCAGACGTCCCTGAAGCCTGAGACGGTAGTCTGTCAAAATCCGTGATAAGGGACTTGTCGACAATAAAGCTGCCCGGGATCCAGCATCTTTCCTCTGGTCCAAACCCTAACCAGTCAACCAGGAACTGTCTCCCTCTACCCCGCTTTCTTTCTGACAGTATTTTTTTCACCGTATAGATCAGTGGTTCCCAACGTTTTTTGAGTACTTTACCCCCAAAGCATTTCAAGCCAACCTAAAGTACCCCCTACTACGCAATCACTCGTGGTGTTCCCCAGGATATATTAATAGTCTATATATTGTGGCAGACCGGCTGTGTGTGTGTGTGTGTGTGTGTGTGTGTGTGTGTGTGTGTGTGTGTGTGTGTGTGTGTGTGTGTGTGTGTGTGTGTGTGTGTGTGTGTGTGTGTGTGTGTGTGTGTGTGTGTGTGTGTGTGTGTAGCTAAGGTGAAACCTGGGAGTGGAAGAAGGAGAGAAGTGACGAGGAGAGATAGAGAAGAGGGGGATATTTTTGTCTACGTGTGTCCCAATGCGACAATTAATGTGACACTTAAATCATATTCAATCATAACTAATCATATACATTATAATAGCCATTGTTTAAAGACTTTATAAAAAAAAGTAAGGTAACTCACCAATTAATGTGACACTTGAGCCTGTTTCTCCCTCATCAGTTTTGTGAGTCTGGGGGAGATTGTTGCAACAGCTGTGACCAGGTTATTCTCCAAGTTGAGTCTGTTCCTGTGTTTAGTCTTGATGTGGGTCATGGCGGAGAATGTCACCTCACACAGGTATGTGGACCCAAAATGCAACAGTTCATTCAGGGCATGTTTCCCCAATTCAGGATACTCCTTCTCCACACCACACCAGAACTGTGTCAGTGGTGTGCTTGAGTACTTCATCTTCAGGCTCCTATCTGAGGACACATCTATGAGGTCTTCTTGCAGTCTGGCGGGAATGCTGCTGTTAATGCACGTCACAAATGGATTACGCACCCAGGCCAGTGTGGATGACTTGTTGTCAATATCAGGGAAGTAGGAGTTGAACTCATTCTTGAGCTTGGACAAATGTGTGTGTACTATTTTCACAATTGGAGCTCTGTCACATTCACCAGTAGCAATGTATGCGTTCAGCTGCAGGAAACAACTTGTATCCCCTTTTTCACATTTGCTCTGCCAGAGCTTGATCTTCTCCATGAATCCAAACACTTTGTCATACAAGCGAAGAACATTTGTGTCTTTACCTTGAAGAGAGATTCAGCTGGTTGAGTTTACTGAAAATATCAGAGAGGTATCCCAGCCGAGCTACCCAGTCAGCGTCGTCGAACATAGCCACAAGTGGGTGTGTGTGCTCCGACAGAAATGCCCTCACTTCATTGCGTAGCTCGAACAGCCGCTGTAACGTCTTCCCTCGGGATAACCAGTGGACGTCAGTGTGAAGCAGGAGCTGTTTATGTTCTGACCCACCGTCTTCACAAAGTGACTGAAACAGTCTATGATTCAAAGGCCTGGATTGTATGAAGTTGATCACTTTTACGGCATCATTCAAAACATCGTTTAACTCTGGACTCATTCTCTTGCTAGCTAATGCTTCTCGTGAATCATGCAGTGCGTCCATGTAACGTCAGGGTTTACCTTTTTTATGTGGGCCATTAATCCATTTACTCTGCCGGTCATCGCCGCAGCGCCGTCTCTGCACACATGAGAGCAGGATTTCCAATCCAGCTTGTGTTGAGAGAAAAAATGGTCAATAACGTTAAAAACGTCCTGTCCGGTAGTTCTCCCTGTGAGTTTCTTGCAAAACAGAATGTGCTCGTTCATCTCCAAAGTGTCTTTGTAACGCACAAACGCAATCAGTTGTGCTTCCCCACTGACATCCGTTGATTCGTCCAACTGCAAAGCGAACGTACCAGACGCTTTACATTTTTCCACCACTTGGTCAATAATGTCAATTCCCATGTCGTCGATCCGATGGCACACAGTATTATTTGACAACGGCACTTTCTTCAGGACATCAGCTGCTTTCTTATCGAGCATAGTTTCTGCGAGAATTATAGCAGCAGGCAAGATTAGCTCTTCGGCTATGGTAAATGGCTTTTTCGATTTAGCAACGAGTAGCGACACGGCATAAGATGCCTCCAAGGCCTTGGTTGAGACCAATGTCGCTTTCTTTAGTTTTTCTTGGCTTCCCTTCAATTCAGCCAGCTTTTGGTGGAAAAACTCTGCAGGCTTACCCACACAGGCGGGATGTCTAGTACTAAGGTGCCGATGTAAATGGGATGGTTTCATGCTATTATTAGAAAGCACGTCGCCACAGATGAATCACATTGGCTGCGGTGGCTCTGTAGTTGTGACCGTAAACCCGGAGAGCACATAATGTTCACCAAACTGACGATTCTTCACCTTCACTGTTTTCATTTTCTTGAGAACGGGTTCTCCTAATTCAGCAGTATCACCTGTGCTGTTGTTTCTGGATGAACCAGCTCGACTCAGCCATTGATCCATAATGATTATGTTAACAGAAATTTTGATCTCAATAAACACCAGCGCATTCACTTGATAGGATGTTGATATTTTGCTAGCTAGTAAGAAAACCAGCGCCCCACTATAATGATGATGATGATGATGATGTAACACCTGACAGTCTGGCGGGAAACTGAACGCCGCGCCAATAATAATATATCGCCAGCAAATTATTACTTCATTTTAATGCCCCCAATTATGGTTACATTATTACAGAATATGCATTATTCCTTATTTGGGTACAGTTTTCCTGTAAAAATGTTAATACAAAAAAATCTAAAATCAAATTTCTTTTTTTTTTTTTTTTTTTTTTTTACTTTTCAAAATCTTTTCACGTACCCCCTGGGGACCACCCACGTACCACTTGGGGTACGCGTACCCCCGGTTGGGAAACACTGGTATAGATGATACCTCCGTCGATGACCCGGGGGGGTGGAGGTGGTGTGGGGGGGGGTACCAGTCTGCTCTCTACAACTGGTTTCAACTTGCTGACATGGAACGTGGGGTGGACCTTGAGGGACTTTGGGAGACATAGGCAAACAGCAACAGGGTTAATAACTTTTGAAATGGGAAATGGACCAACGAACCGGGGAGCCAGTTTCCTGGAGGCGACGTGAAGAGGAAGATCCTTGGTGGACAACCACACTCGTTGACCGACCTTGTATTTAGGAGATGGACGTCGTTTTCGGTCAGCCAAACTTTTCATGCAGGTCGCACTTCTGTGCAACATCTGGCGAACTCCCTTTCATACCCGGCGACAGCGGCGAACCAAAGCATGTGCTGATGGTACAATAACTTCCTGCTCGAGCTCCGGGAACAATGGAGGCTGGTATCGGGGTATTGTGTGCATACTCAACCCAAATCAGATGTTTGCTCCAGGTGGTAGGTTTCTGGGACACCAGACATCTCAAACAGGTCTCCATTTCTTGATTCATCCTCTCCGCTTGGCCGTTTGACTGGGGATGGTATCCGGACGTCAGGCTCACAGTGGCTTGGATCAGGCGACAAATCTCCCTCCAGAAACGTGAAACGAATTGTGGGCCTCGGTCTGAAACGACATCGCTTGGGAAACCATGGATACGAAAAACATGGGACAACATGGCCTGTGCTGTTTCTCTGGCAGTAGGCGATTTGGACATGGGGATGAGATGTACCATCTTGGAAAAACGATCAATGACTGTGAGTACTGTGGTGTAACCTGCCGAAGGTGGAAACCCTGTCACAAAGTCCAACGCAATGTGCGACCATGGTCTGTTGGGAATGGGCAGAGGTTGGAGAAGACCTGCCGCAGCTTGACGAGAAGTCTTGTTCCTAGCACACACAGGACATGCTGCCACATATTCTGCCACATCCTTCCCCATAGCAGGCCACCAGAATCTGTGTTTCACCATAAAGAGGTTCCTCTTGGTTCCAGGATGGCAGGAAAGAACAGATGTATGGGCCCAATGAATCACTTGAGAACGAAGTGTCCCTGGAACAAACAGGCGATTCTGGGGACACTCTTTATGGACAGGATTCCCGCTGTTTGCCTGTTTGACCATGGCTTCAATGGGCCAGGTCACACTCCCTATCACTCGGTCTGGCCGCAGAATGGGGTCTGGACTCTTGGGGACTGGCTCAGGATCATACATTCTGGAGAGTGCATCCGGCTTTCCATTCTGCGAACCAGGTCGATATGACAGAGTGAACCTAAATCTATTAAAGAACAATGCCCATCTGGCCTGTCTAGAGTTCAGGCGTTTGACCTTCCGGATGTATTGCAGGTTTATGTGATCCGTCCAGACCAGGGGCGTCAGCTGACCCAATACTATACAGGGGCACAACAGGGGCACAGAAAAAAAAAATGTTTTGCAGTTATTTCTTTGAAAAAAGCATGGGCACAGATAATTAATGCAAGCACGCGAGCAAACTTTTTTTGCACTTATTTATTATAATAAAGTGTCATAAATAAATAGTACAATCAGATTGTTATTTTCTGCATCATTAAATATCTAGCCTACCTGAACCAAACTGAATTGAATTGGCCTACTTGTGAACTTAACTGTATACAGTATCTCTAAATCACTAACTGATGAAGGCAAAAGAGGCACAATGAATCTTCATGAAATATCTGTCAGCAAACATGGACTTGAAAACTGAAAACTGAAAGAGAACCCCCCATCCTATGATGGTGTGATGGTGACTATCCTATGAGGTGTGTACATGGTCAGAGAGATGGGAGAGGTCTATGTTCATTTTTTTAAAAGTAAACTGTAACGTCTCGGTTTCAGTTTTGCAAAGCTATCAATCAATTGACAGTGGCTTAACTTGGAGAGTGCTCCTCTCTCAACAGACATGATGGCAAGATGGTGGAGTCTGTCTTGCCCCATTGTGCTTCTTAACCACGTGTGGAGGCGTCTCAGCACGCTGAATGTACGTTCACAAGTGCAGCTGGACACTGGAATGGTCAGAGATATCTGAATGACCTGTGTCAATGTTGGGAACATGACATGATCCAGCAAACTGAAAAGACATTGCATGTCAGTGATTGGAAGGCTTTCCTGCTTTCTGGCCAGATAGTTTTTAGCCACCAGCACTTCCTCCTGCTTTAGATCCACATTATAATGATCTGCCAGACCTCTGAGGTCCTCCTCACAGAGAAAGTTGCTAGATCCTGGATTACAGGCCTGAACACCTTTTAGAACTGTGCTGTTGAGAGATGAAAAACGCTGCTCCATCTCAGCAACCATCCTGTCAAGGCAAGGTAGATACACTGCGGTTCTCAACTTCTCGGCATTCCCTAGGTCACTCGCTGCCCCACAACTAGACTCGACTACATACTCCTCCATGCGTCTCTGCTTCTGCCTTTGTCTTGGTACAGCACATGACTCAGGGATTTGGTGTGTTTCGCACAAGGCCTTTGCGCGGTCATAAACCTCAGCTGCTTTGTCATCAGTGCGCATTTCTTGTAGAGTGGCGCACACAGCGCATTTGAACTCCTCAGCTTTTGCCAGGTCCACAGTTTCACTTTGTAGGTATTTGTGTAGACTTTCTGTCACAGACAAAAAAGTCTTGAACATCATCAATAGATAAACTGTGGAGAACCTTGCAAGGTTGGCATGCAGACCCACAGCCGTAGGGTTGCTGATATTGGACAGGCACGTGAGAACTGCTGGGAAATTCTCTATCATAGCGTTGATAGACCTCAGCTGGCAAGACCATCGGGTCTTGGACAGCTGTACAAGCTCAGAAGCTTGTAAGCCAAGCTGTTTCTGAGTCTCCTTAAACTTGTCATGGTTCACAAGGGAGCCAGAAAAGAATGTATAGACATTCTGCAGGAGGTCAAATAACTTCCTGGCCTCTGGTATGGCCAGACATGTGGAACAGAGCACTAAATTCAATTGATGTGCATAGCAGTGCACATAAATGGCCATGGGATGGTTCTCTCGGAACTTTGCTTGGACCCCTCCAACAGCCCCACTCATGACTGAGGCGCCATCATAAGCCTGTGCAACCACCTTCACATGGTCTATGCCATTCAACCTTAGCTGTTGTTCAATGCCAGTTGTAATGGACTCCGCGTCAAAACCCTTCAAATCTACCATAGCTAGTAAATGTTCTTGCACACTCCCCCCAGCAACATATCGGACACACACAGCTAGCTGCTCAGTGCTGCCATCTCTTGCTTCGTCAGCCATCACTGAAAACATTCCAGCCTCCTTAATGTCTTTACTGATAGCTTTTGTTATCTCCTGGGCACAGCACTGAATTACTTCATTTTGTGATGAAGGTGACAAGTATGTAGTGTGTGATGGTGCTGAATATGTCTGAAGGAAAGGGTCGAACTCTTTCAAGAGGTTCATGCATTCCAGAAAGTTCCTCTGGTTGTCGCTGGACATGCCCTCATCATGGCCACGGAATGGGATATTTTGTTTTCCCAAAAACTTGGTAACAGCCACAACCCGGCTGAGGTACTCCCGTCTCTCTTTTATTTCATGCTCACTGGCAGAATCCAAATGGTCGACAACACTGCCATGAGCCTCACTGGCTTTATAACTACACCAAGACTGCATGCTTGCCTTATGTGCTGGTGATTTCTCATGCTCTCTATAGACATCCAGAGCTTTTTTCCAATTTTGAAAGCCAGTGTTTACAAAGGTGTCATTCTTCAAATGTTTCCCAAATATTCTACAGGGAAAACAAAATGCTGCATCTTTAGCCTTGGAATATTCCAGCCATCTAAAGCTTTCAAACCAGTTGGCGTTAAATGATCGATTCTTTGTACCAAAGTTGTGCTGGGGATATTTTGACAACTTAACTTGGTTTGGGCCAGACTCCTTTCCCCCAAGATCACTTGTATGTCCCTCAAGATTGTGGACACTGCTTTTTTCTCTTGCCCCCAGTCTAATGTTCTCTGCCACTGTGGCAACTGTTTTCTCAGTCTCATCTCTGGGGTGTGATCTCTCCGGCCTGTCTGTCTCTTGTTGTCCTTCCTTCTCTCTCTGCCTTTCCCCTGCCTCAACCAGCTCAATCTCTTCTGCCCTCTGACTCTCCTGTCTGGTGCAACGTACAACAAAATCATATGCTCAATAGTTACCTCAGATAACCATTAAAAGTTCAAATAACATTCATCACATCTATAAGTAGGGACATTTACAGTAGCTAACTACATTGTCAGCTGAGTCTCACTCTCACCTGTCAGTGTCATCTCTCAGTGTCATCCCTTCCTGTGTCCCTTCAATCTCCTCCTCTCCTCCTCTGCACTCTGCTGCACTGAGTCTTGAAACAACATGAACATATTACAGTCTAATGTCTGCATTTTCATTATCTACATTTTTACATATGCAGATGTAAGGTTACTTGTGTATAACCTGTTTGCAGTTATTCCTAATTAATATTAAATTAATAGCCATATCACCTCTGCTCGTGCTCATCAACATCCCTCTCTCCTTCACCTCCTCCGACACTCTGCTGCTCCTCTTTGTCTGGACAGATATGTAACTGTTAGGCTAGTGACCAGTGGTGAACTCAACTTGTGGGTTGTTACCTAAAAGTGGTTTGGGTTGACTTGTTACCTAGCTTACCTCTCTCATTTCTCCTTGCTGCTTTATCCCTGCTCCGAGCGAATAACTTTCTGATGTCCATTTACAAGATACTAAATACTAAAATACAGAATACTATCAAATCAATCAAATCGTGAAGTGATAAATAATGGGAAACCAACGCCGGAGCTAAAAGGTATGTTTCAAAAGACGGTTAGGATAACTCCATCGACTACTCACGTTCAAAGCCACATTTCTTTGAAAATGTTTCACCTCAATAATAGATTTCGTGATTTAAGATACTTGGGTTTATATATTTCTAAATCTGACACTGAAACTGTCAGTGCCTCACCAGCCACGAACCTCAGCGCATGTCACTGCTATTCACATCTCCATCCATTTAGCCTAGTCTATTATGTTTTATAAATTATTAAAAAGTGCTATTTATACAAATCACATAACATTTAACAGTGTAGCCTATACGATTAGCTTCCAGGCAAACTCATTAAAATATATAGCCTACTCCTGTGTGACCTTCACTTCTAAAACTAAGATTATGTTCATCGTAAAATTACGTTGCTTACCAGATTGACCGCAAGCTTTATTTCATGGTATCCTGAACTACCAAGGCAAAACACGCATCAACACTACGGGTTATCAGAAGGGACAAAAAACATTCGAATAAACAAATGAAAGCAGCGTGTGCTGAATAGGACTAGTCTTATGCTGTGCAAGAGAGGTTTACAGTAGCAAAATTGAGTTCGCATTGACGGCCACAATGCTTGTAAAAGACGCTCCGTGCAAAGGGGTTATAAAGTTACCAGACACACGGGCAGGCAAGTGCATAGAGTTACTAGTCCGATAGGAAAGTTACTAGACCCGGGCGTGCGGGCGTGTCGCCATTTCGAACCCTGAATAAATAAATAAATTAATAAAAAAATCAGTGACCCAGGCATACCGGGGCACCTCAGATCTACAGGGGGGCACGTGCCCCCGTGAAAAGGGTCTCGCGACGCCGATGGTCCAGACCAGGAAATCCTGCTCCGCTCCCTCCAACCAGTGCCTCCACTCCTCCAAAGCCATCTTCACGGCCAACAGTTCCCGATTTCCCACGTCGTAATTCCTCTCAGCAGAAGATAGCTTAAGGGAGAGATATGCACACGGATGACGTTTTTTGTCCCCCGCTGATTTCTGGGACAGTATAGCTCCAACGCCGTTGTTGGAGGCGTCCACTTCCACCACAAACTGTCGGTGGCGATCAGGTACAGTCAGGATGGGAGCTGTGGTGAACCTCCTCTTCAGTTCCAGGAAAGATTTATCTGCCTGTGGATTCTACACAAACTGAACATGGGGAGAGGTAGGGGCATGGAGAGGAGAGGCAATAGCACTGAAATTGCGTATGAAACGTCTGTAAAAGTTAGCAAACCCCAAGAATTGCTGAACTTTCTTTCTAGTGTCTGGCGTTGGCCATTTAGCCACGTCACTGACCTTAGCTGGGTCCATTTCCACCTTGTTAGGGGAAATCACATAGCCCAAAAATGCCACAGTGTTCAAATGAAACTCACATTTTTCGGCTTTCACAATCAAATGGTTAGCCAGGAGTCTCTGTAGAACAAGGTGAACATGGTTAACATGAGTATTCTCATCTGGAGAAAAAATGAGAATATCATCGATATACACAAAACAGAAAACATTCAGGAAATCTCTTAACACATCATTAATGAGGGCTTGGAAAACAGCAGGTGCATTACAAAGTCCAAAAGGCATCACCAAATATTCGTAATGTCCTGTAGGCGTATTGAAACCTGTTTTCCACTCATCCCCCTCGCGGATGCGCACAAGGTGATAAGCATTCCTTAAGTCGAGCTTGGTGAATATCTTGGCTCCCTGTAACAGTTTGAATGCCGTAGAGATGAGTGGAAGGGGATATCTGTTCTTAACTGTGATCTGATTTAGCGGACTGTAGTCAATACAGGGCCTCAATGTCCCGTCCTTTTTCCCCACGAAAAAGAAACCTGCCGCTGCTGGGGATGAAGACGTCCCAATCAAACCAGCTTTAAGTGAAGAATCGATATATTGCTTCATGGCCTCCCTTTCTGGCCCAGAAAGTGAGTACAACCGTCCCTTGGGAATAGTAGAGCCCGAAAGAAGGTCTATGGGACAATCGTACGGTCTATGGGGTGGCAAAGAAGTAGCTCGTGTTTTATTAAACACCTCCTTGATGTCTAAATAACACGCCGGAACTTTAGCCAAATCAGGAAAGTCAGAAGGCTTAGAAAAACTGTCACTGTTATTGCCTGATCCCTGCTTAAAGTTACTTGATCTGTGCAAATTACTCAACCCTGTTTTACTGGTTAAACAGGAACGAGAGCACTCATCCCCCCACCCTTTAACCCTTCCTGTCCGCCAGTCAACGTGAGGGTTGTGTTTAACAAGCCAAGGGTACCCCAAAATGAGAGGATGTTGAGCAGAGTTAAATAAATGAAAACGTATTTGCTCACGATGTTCCTGATCTATGACTAATTCCATGGGCTCAGTGCGATGAGTAATAGTACATAAAAGGCAGCCGTCTAAAGCAGATCTAAAAGAACAACCTTTAAGTTTAAACTTTTAGCCAACTCCCAGTCTAACAAGCTCTCATCAGCTGACCGCAGTAGAAGCACCGCCGCTCCCGTAGACGGCGCTGACGTTCCTCCGGAGTGAGTCTGGCTCTACCGAGCTGCATCTGCTCCTCCGTGGCGATAGGGGGCGCTGGTCGGTCTGAAGATGAAGACTGGGAATTCCTCTGCCAAACTTAGTATTCCCTTGGTAATTCCTGTCTGAAAGGTGGAGTGGATTCTGTATTCCTTCCTTTTTCCCGCTCTCTTTCAGCTAGACGTTGATCAACCCGGATAGCCATGGCGATGAGTGAGTCCACATCTTCAGGCAGCTGTAATGGAGCCAATTGATCCTTTATGGGATCCGCTAATCCATGCAGGAAAGCATCAAAGAGAGCCGCTGAGTTCCACCCACTGTCCGCTGCCAAAGTACGGAAATCGATTGCGTAATCCGCCACTCTCCTCTGCCGCTGCTTAATATTCACCAGGGCTCTCGCTGACTCTCTCCCGGGTGATGTCAGATCAAAAATCTTGCTCATGGTATCCACGAACAGTCTTAATGACTGACAAACAGGCGAGGACCGGGACCACTCCGCTGTTGCCCAGGCTTCCGCTCTCCCCGTCAGATGAGAAACAATATAGCTACCTTAGCTTGATCGGTGGGAAATGCTGCGGGCTGGTGTTTGAAGTGGAGATCGCACTGCACCAGGAAAGGAAGACAGTTTCCAGATTCTCCGGAGAATTTCTCTGGCGAATCGAGGTGGATCGTAGGCGAATGCACGGGTACTTGAACGGGAATATCGACAGACCCGACCCCCGCTGGACCGGAAAGCTCTGCCGCAGGAACACCAGGATTTGCCACGATGTGAGTGAGTACTTCCCGCATCTTCTCAGCCAGTAGGTTTATTTCCGTGGACACAGTAGCTTGAAAGTTGTCCTGACGAACATTTAAGCCCTGGACCCCTTGGTTAAATGCTGACAGCTGTTCCTCATGTTGGTGAAGGAGTTTACCCTGCAACTGCAGGGCCGTTCTTAGCGTTGTGGAATTGGCTGAGTCCATCTTGTTTGGTCGGTTCGTTCTGATACGATGGCCTCGTAAGAACTCCGATGCTCAATTCCGTTGCTTGGTAATCTTCTTTATTGTTAAGAAAACCAAAGCTATCAATAATGACTCCTAGGCTCTACTAGGATTCTCCATATAATCACTAGGTTCAACAAGGTAATGTAACATGAATCTCTGGTAAACAGGCATAGAGATAACGACATCACAAGACGAACCGACACCAGACAAAGGGAGAGAAGGACTAAATATACACATTAGGCAATGGGGCACAGGTGGACCCAATCAGGGGTGGGAACAACAATCACTCTAGCAGGTCCCACGCGGGCAGGAAGTGCCGACACCTGGAGAGAGAGAATAGAGTAATTAACATCAAAAGACCGAAAACCTTACAGTCACAGCTCACAGGATAGGTACCTGTCACAGTGGCGTTTTCTCCTGGAGGCCAAGGGAAGCCAGGCTTCCCCTGTTTTTTCGGATTGTAATTATAATTTTAATAAATAAATAAAAACACTTTGTTTAGTTTCGGAAATTCTTTGAGTGAAACAGCGCCCCTCTAGATGTTATGGTGAAACAGTAGATTGCATTCTCTGTTGCGAGAGGAGGCCAGCCGAAATTGGCTTCCCTCGCTAATGCTGCTGCTGCTGCTACTTCCACTTTCCCGCAATCTTCAAGTGCAAAGTATAAAGCAATGAAGGAATTCAACTGCTCCTTGAGGGCCTTAGGAAGGCACGTCCTCCAGGCAAGGATAAAGACAGCCTCTTACTATTTCATCAGTACATAAGTTGGTGTCTAAGTTAAGGCAAGGGTGTTTTTCATTATACATTGACACATGTTGGACACAGTTTTGGTAGAGCCTTCTATGGGTTTCTCTGGTTGTGAATATACAACAAGACCTCTCTCCTTTAATCCTCATCATGATCTCACCTTTACTGACTTAACTTTGGAAGATAAAAATGTACACATTGCATTAGATTATATATCGACCTAAAACCTATTAGGGGATGGCTTTTCGGGCTGTTCCCTGGCCTTCACAAAGTAGTTCCACTGGGTTGTATATTCCCCTCAAAGACGCTTTGGGGGAATCTGCACTGGGCCGTTTCGCCGTTTCTAGGCATACACATAGCATTCTCACTAGGTAGTATATTCCCTTAGAAGCTGTGGTGCTTAGGGGCAATAGCCACGTGGCAGCTTTTCCAGGACCTACTAGCTATTTAATCATCACTCAATGTTCTATGTAAATCTGTGGAGTGATGAGGCCCGAGCCTAGACGCCAAACTCAAATAAAATGCTGCTTCTAATAAACATATCAAATAAACATGTGAGTTTTCTGACTATAATGGGGCGAAGCCTGCGAGCTAGTTCAATCAGTCAACTCAAGGACCAATGATACATTTACATGTGACACGCCCAGTCCGTCTTAAAAACAACCAAACTCTCCTAAACCTGGAGCTCTATTTAAGCTGCCAGATCTGCCTGCTGCTGCCCCACCACCACCCGAGCCTCCATCCCAGCTTCCACCTGTAGGCTCTGGGAAAAGTTATTTAATCATCACTCAATGTTCTATGTAAATCTGTGGAGTGATGAGGCCCGAGCGCCAAACTCAGATATGCTGCTTCTGATAAACATATCAAAGAAACATGTGAGTTTTCTGACTAAACAAAAGCTTCAGCAGCAACCTGTAAACATATTATTTTGAAAACTATGAAATAAAAAACAGAATTACCAGTCTGTGTTTTTATTGAATGAATGTTAAAGGTAAAAATATGTTGTACTACCTTGTCATTTTCTTTCATAATTTCAGTTCGTAAACATAAATGTTGAAAAAAACTACCTCGGAGTCAGTTTCAGGTACGTTGCAGAGTGAAAGCAGCGGGTGTGGGTGGAGTTCAGCGAAGCCTTGAAAAAGAGAGACTTTCGGTCGACACCAAAATTGTTCCCCTGTTCAGAAAGGAGGTCAGAGGGTGTGTGCATGGCCGTATCTACCATTGAGGTCACCGAGTTCCGGACCTCGGTAATATATTTCGAGCCGTGTATACAAAACTTGTGAAATAATTGCACTGAATGGTTTGCATAACTGCGTAGCCTCGATTAAAGCAAACAGAAGAAGACGACATGTATCAACAACAAACCACCGCAGCCGAGCAGCCCGGACCTCTACCGGAGCAGCGAAGGAGTGATGAAGTATCTTGAGATCTGAGTCCAGCGGGCTGCTTGTGTTTCTGTTCATCAGGACATCATATGACCGGCAGATCCTGTGTGAACGCTCTACGTTAGTCAGTGGACGTCCGACAACATGCACACTAACTTATATTGCAATTTGCAGCTATACTTTGGTTTAAATTGCGTGAATAAACTAGCTAGAGAGCTAAAGTGAATTACATTCATCCAATGTCAGAAGGATTACCTTTTAACAAACGTTGTAATGTTTTTCTTTCATTTCAATTTGAGTAAAACAATGGAGATATAACATTGTATTGTTTTCTTTTTACACTGACTCAGATGAAAAGACTACGTCAGTCGAAGCTCAGCTTTGGTAAGGAAGAGACAGGACAGGCAGAGAGAGAGAGAGAGAGAGAGAGAGAGAGAGAGAGAGAGAGAGAGAGAGAGAGAGAGAGAGAGAGAGAGAGAGAGAGAGAGAGAGAGAGAGAAAGTGATGGAAGTCAGGGAGGAACTGCAGGTATAGTCACACAAAAATAATGTAGGCTTAATAACCCCATCTATCTATCTACATATATATCTATAACAATAGTCTTAATTTACAATAGGCATAATTGTAAAACAACATAGGCCTACATCTATTGCAGTTATGATGTCATAATAACATACAATTGTATAAAACACAATTTGCTTACACCTTTGTTCTCTTTTGATAATCAAACAAAACAGATTTAAATGACAAAAAGAATGCAAACAAACAAGTGAAATGAACTAAATTGCTGAATTGCTTTTTATTCACTGGCAGGAGCGACAAGTGAGGAGGAGCAAAAAGTGAACAACGAGGGAGAGATTGAACAAAGAGAAAGAGTAGAGGACAGAGAGAGTAATGAACAGGTGGAAGACAGAGAGACTCAAGAAGATGGAAGAGAGGGTGCAGGTTATGGAAAGGAGAGAGACGTGGAAAATGAATGTGGACAATGTGTTGTGATCATTTTAGCCTCTTCTGCATGTCCTGATCATTAATAGTAACAATCAACTGATTCTTATGCATTACACTTTCAAAAATAATTGATGCTGCAGCCCACTGACATGGTTTGAAATCAATATATTATCCAATTTGTGACCCCCCACAGGACTTAAAAAGCACCTAACTAGATCATGAAAATCCCCAAAATCTCGGGGGGTGTCCCCCGAACCCCCCTAACATATTTGGACCTCGGTATTTAGGAAATCCTGGATACGGCCTTGGGTGTGTGCCAATGAGGGCGGCATCGCACTACTTAGCCTCCCAGGGAAGGTTTACTCTTAGGTGTCGGGAAGGAGGGTCCGGTCGATAGTTGAACCTCAGATTGACGAGGAACAATACGGCCTGGTTGTGGAACGATGGAGCAGCTTTTCACTCTTGCAAGGATCCTGAAGGGGGCCAGGGACTATGCTCCTCCAGTCTAAATTGATTTCGTAGATTTGAAGAAGGCTTTTGACCAGGTTCCGGTCCCTAGTGTGAGGTGCTGCAGGAGTATGGGGTGAGGGGGTCACTTCTCAGGCCATCCAATCTTTGTACGCCCAAAGTGAGAGCTGTGTCCGAGTCCTAGGAAGTAAGTAGGACTTGTTTCTGGCGAGGGTTAGCCTCCATAAATAACTGCTTATTGTCACCAATCCTGTCTGTGATTTCAAGGCGTTGTCATGGGGGAGCGATGCTGTGGTTCGGCGGGCTAAGGATTGCATCGCTGCCTTTTCCAAATTAAGTGGTTCTGATTGCGGTCGGTCTGCGACCTTCATCTCTCCTTCGTACGGTTAATAGCCGAGTGTTAAGCAGCTAGGATGAGGGCCAGCACCTCCAAATATGAGGCCATGCAGGCAACCAATGGACTGTCCACTGTGAGTAGAGAATGAGTCCTTACCCCAAAGTATCAAATACCTCTGGTTCTTGATCTCGAGTCGAGAATATCTGAGCAGCAGGACTGGCATTGCAGTCGCATTACCGCACCGTTGTGACAAAGCTATCTCTATATCTTCATGCACAAAAACTCCAGATATATCTTTGGAACCGGGTTCATTCAACGAAGCATACCCTAACCCACTGGTAAATCACCCTCTGATCTACTTGACCCCCCCTCCTATCCCCCTGACTGTGGGATACACCATCACCAGGGCCTGCTGTAGCAAAGACCGCTAATACGGAGCCATATCCATCCATGGTTCAACGTTGTACTGTAATAAAATGTTTCCTCCAGGCTGTTATTGTATGAGTTTTTTTGAAAAATAATTTATTTGTCACGCAGCAGGAACACAAAATATGATGAACAACATTCTTACACATATCCTCTTCTGTACGTTTTCATGAAATATTTGCATTACCTTTATCTAAGCTCACTTGACTAGCACAGGTATTAAGACCACTAGGTTCATTCTTTAAAAAGGAATTTATTCTTATTTTAAACCTCAAGGTATGAAGTGCGTTTGTAAGCATGGAGTCTAAGATAGTAATTAAATGATAACTATAGTATAAATAAATAGCTTGTACTGTTTCTCATTACTTGAGACAAACTAAGAAAAACACTTTTTTTAATGGCCCTTCATGACTAAGTCCCAGGTGATTTCACTGCATTGCAACCTAATTAGATTCAGTGTGGTACACGTGTCTGGTCCAGCACTAATTACCACAGATCTAGCAGAGTATTCCTGCTTTTGTTTTATAAGAATTAGGAGCAGAAACATCTAAAGAAGGATAAATCAATGTTTGTTTATTTACTCACTAAAATGCAAGCCTTAGCTAGTAATTAAAAGCAGAAATGAAATAATTGGTCAATTATGGATCCGTCAAGAACTTTGGATGTCAAATTTAGCGTTTTAAAACTGGCCCCAGAATAGTCAAATAATGATTAATCTTTTCAATTAGATCAATAATATTCAGACCTGAAAACTCAAACTTAAGAACAATAAACCGCAATAAACCGTATTTAATTTTGTCTTTATTTACATTATTTAATTTCCTATTCTGTTCTTTTATAAATCCTATATTCTATTGACATATAGACTTTTTGCAGAACTTTTTATTTTGTATTTTATTACATATGTTGCATTGTTGGAGGAGCTAAGGTCAGAAGAATGTCATTGCCATTTCTACACTGTAGCTTTGTGCATATGACAATAAAACCTTTTAATCTTGAAATGCAATCCAACTACCATCAACTCTAAAGAATCCAGGAAGTGACTGCATCACAGACTGTAAAAGAAACAGATTTGTTTCTCACAAATTAAACAAACCAACTTTGTTCAATGCGGTGCTGGTGCAGGAACTGTTTTCTTATCTGTAAAACTATAAAACTATGTTGTTGAGCGAGTTACTGTTCTGTGTATCTGATGAACAAATTCATCTTCTTCTTTTCATTGAACAGCACAATGCCTGACCTGCTGTCAGTGCCCTGTTGGCATATCTGGGACCTGTCTCTATGGAAAGGACCTCCAATGTGGTAGAAATGCAAAAACGTAAGGAAAACACTCTTAATATACTTTGAATACACAAGGTTCAAATGTAACTACAGCACGTCATAAAATAAAATATCATAAAGCAGCAAAATCATGACTGCAACACGGCTAATTGTTTCAATTGGTTATCACATTTTCTTAATTTTTCCACTTGCCATGGAACTGTTGATGTTTACAACATTTTCACAGAGATTGGATTGAAATCACATAAAAAGGTTAAACAACTACAGTTTTTAACAGCGATTGTGCAAAGTCTGATAGACTCTTTTAATACAATCAATAGCTCAAAACAAAATAAGTCATTGTAGAGTTGATGTAAACACATTTTCCAAAAATCAACAGAGTTCATTTTAAAAAGCTTAAAGCCTTCTGCCGACAGGTTTTTGTCATGTAAAATAGTTGAACACAATCAAATGTTCTATTCTGCATATTTGCAGTGTAAATTCTTTTTGGTTAGATGTGACCTGGAAGCAGACAACATTTAGTGAAGTTAGGTTTATAGGGAACGAATATAAATATCAATTAAATCTAGACCTTCAAAACGTAGGTTAATACACTTCATGTGTCTTGTTTGCTTGCCTGGTTACAGTGCTAATACATAATATAGTTGAGATCTTTTGTCCAAAAATGCTCCTCAGAAATGTCACTAGTCTATCACCCTCTGATCTACGTGTCCTCCCTCCAATCCTTCCTGACTACAGGATACACCATCACCAAGAGCCACATCAATCCTCATCCCTCTCACTGCTGCTTCGGGCGACCTAATTACCGTTTGGGGTACAAAAAACCTTTAGGAAACAAAAGAGATCCTATTCATGACTGGGTGTTTTCTCTGTATGCACTCATGAACTAATAGTTATAATCGACAAACTTGATTAACTAACTCTTTTTGTGATGCTACCATTGTTGTCGTCTCTATGGTTCAAAGATGTAATTTAATAAAATGTTGTGCATTCGATGTCGGAAGTGTGGGTGAAACTTCTGAAGTAATTGGAGTCAGGACTCAGAGGGGGTTTTTACACCAACGCGGTTCCAGGGCCTGTTTGGAGCTAGAGCCTGAAAAGCACTGATTTTTCCTGTTCACACCGCATCGGAGCCGCCTCTAAGCTCCGGAATCCGAGACACGAGGAGAGCTGGTGCTTTGATGGCAAGCACTGACGGTTTATTTGGAGCTTCGGCCGGAGAATTCACAAGACATGTCACGGGCCACGAGTTGACCACACGGTTGAGATGGCACAATCAATTCTGAAGAACCCTCCCGTAGTTCCAGGTTTTAACTAGTTCAGAGTGTAATAATCAACATTCTTCAATAGATAGACTAAACAGCTGAGGACACTGAATCACATTTGTTGTCGCTTATGGCTCTGGGTCATCTACACCCCAAGAAGGATGTGTTCCAGGTGTCCCGCAACAATAACTATCTCTGACCGAAGTTGCCCGATCATAAACTGGCAACAACAACAAAATGCTTGGGCAGCCCCTCCTTAAGGGAGATAGCGGCTGCCCAAGGTTGGGCATCTGCGTCAGAGGGCAAAAGGTAAACATGTATACAGAATTATTCCCTGACAGGAAGTAATTTTTTTGTAATGAAAAATAACTTCCTTATCACGCAGAAGGAACACAAAAAAAGATAAACAAAATTCTTGCACATAATCTCATCAGTGAGTGTAAACGAAATCTTCTCATTACCTTTATGTAGCTCACTTGACTAACACAGGTGTTAAGACCGTTAGCTTCATTCTTTAAAAAGGAATTTGTTCTTCTTTTAAACCTCAAGTATGAAGAGCGTTTGGACAGCAGTGATTGTGCTGAGCGCTATCATCGCCGCAGGTTAGTTGAGAATAACTACAAGTTTTACGACTGCTGCCTTTATTCCTTTATCTATTCGAAACATATTTTTTATTCTGACTTCTGTACCAACTTAGTGTGATTTTCAAGTCTTTGTTAGCACAATCTAACATAGTCATTGAATGATAACTATAGTATAAATAAATAGCTTGTACTGTTTCTCATTAATTGAGACAAACTAAGAAAAACACTTTTTTTAATGGCCCTTAATGACTAAGTCCCAGGTGATTTCACTGCATTGCAGCTTAATTAGACTCAGTGTGGTATAACTGTCTGGTCCAGCACTAATTACCACAGATCTAGCAAAGTACTCTTGCTTATGTTTTATAAGACATACTGTACTAGCAGTAAAATTGATTTAAAGGCAACATAAAGATACACCTCCCTGAATGTATATGAGTATCTGTTTACGTTGTTGTAGTAAAGAAGGAAAATCAATGCTTGTTTATTTACTTGTCTAAAATACAACAATGCAAACCTTAGCTACTAATTAAAATCAGTGATTCGCTAATGGTCAATTATGGTCACATTTTGCATTTTAAAACTGGCCCCAGTCACAGTGAGGATTTTTTTCAATTAGATCAATACAATTCAGACCTGTAAAAAACTCAAACTTAAGAACAAAAGCAAGAGTTTATCGGTTGGAGTAGATGTTCATTTGAAGAAATTGGTTGAAATTTGGTTTAAATATGCTTACTCGCTGAGAGTTAAGTCTCCAGTTAAACTTGCCATGTTGAAGTTAGCTTAGCTTAGCACAAATAGTGGTAACAGGAGGAAACAGCTAGCTTGGCTCCCTCCAGATGTTATCCAAATACCATCACCTCTAAAGACTCCAAGATATCTATCTATCTGTCTGTCTGTAACTTTGTGTGGTATTGTTACCACTGATCAGGTCTCTCTTGAGAATGAGACCCTGTGTCTCAATTAGATTTTACCTGTATAAATAAAGGCTAAATAAAAAATAAAATATCACCTCAGCACAGATTGTAATTTTACACTTTGGAATGTTTAAACACAAACCAGCCTCTTTCAATGCGGTGCTGGTGGAGGAACTATAATCTTATCTATAAAGATAAGGAACATAAAACGATGTTGCTGAGCAAGTTACTGTACTGTGTATCTGATTAACACATGTCTTCTTCCTTTCATTAAACAGCACAATGCCTGACCTGCCGTCAGTGCCCTGTTGGCTCATCTGCGACCTGTCTCTCTGGAAAGGACATCCAATGTGCAGCTAATGAGCTCTGCTTTCAAGGGGAACTAAGTAAGGAAAACACTCTGAATATACTATGAATACACAACGTTGAAATGTTTCTACAGTATGTCGTAAAACTAAACATAATAAATAAGCATCAAAATCATGAATGCCACACAAATTGGTTAAATTGGTTATCACATTTTCTTAATCTGTCGCCTTACCATAGAACTGTTGATGTTTACAAAATGTTCAGAGAGTTTGGATTGGAATCACATCAAAAGGTAAAACAACTACAGTTTTAAATGGCGATTGTACAAAGTCTGATAAATACTTATGTAATTGTAGAGTTGATGGAAACACATTTTCAAAATCCACATCATGAAAATTTTTAAAGGCTCAAAGCCTTCTGCCAAGACGTTTTCATCTTGTGAAAAAGTCGAACATAATCACATTTTATATTCCACATATTTGCGGCGTAAATAATTTTTGGGTCGGTTGTGACCTGGAAGCAGACAAAATGTGTTGAAAGTTAGGGAACGAATATAAATACCAATCAAATCTAATAGTCACATTTTTACATTGTGCAATCAACATTTACTTTATATCAATATAAGAGTAAAAAATGCCCCTTTTGCCCCTTTAACAAGTAGATTTGCTTTTTTATTTTATTTGCTGACATTGTCTTCTGGTTTCCATTTCTCCCAGGGTTCAACGGGACAGGACAGGTGTCGCTGCACAAACGCGGCTGCCTGAGCAGCACTCTGTGTGGGGCAGTACTGAACAGCACCTTGCTCGGTGAAAGATACACTGCGTTCCTCCAGTGTTGTGCATTTAACCTGTGTAACGGAGCTGCATCTGTCCAGCTGTCTGTGACTGCAGCCCTCTCTGTCGCCATGCTGTCCTCTCTGTGGGGCTTGTTGTAGTTTTACATTACCTGTTTGTTTCTACAGCAGTCCCCTGAGTGGATATTTTCACTGTTTGCACTTATTCTGATATGAAGTGATCTTTATAAATCAGAATACTTTATTATTTACTTTGATTTGTCCTATCTGTATTCAAAAGATCATTTTCCAACCTATGAAGCATCAATAAAAAGCATCACTATGATATGTTTTTTTTGTGTTGTCATCATTGAAACTGTATTTGAGGAAATAGGTGATCAGAGGTGTGAAGTGGGGTAAAGAGAAGTCAGAGGTAGAGCAGTGTGACATAAGGTCGAGGAGGTTGCCAGCTTTATGAGTAGATGGAGACAGTTATTCAGAAAATGATTTTAGCAGGAGTAGTAAATCAGACAGCTTCTCTTTTGGGGTGATTTAGTCACCAAGAATTACAAGCTGCAGACCAGTATTAAGGATGTTAGATAGGAGGGCATCTAGCTCCACAAGAAAATCCCCCAATAGGACGGTAGAGGACAACAACAACAACAACAGCATAAACTTAAAAAGAAGGAGAAAATGTGGAAAAACTCAATTGGGAGTTAGGAAGACCAGTGGGTCTGGGTGTGTGGGTTTGTGTGATCCAAGTCTCAGTGACTGTAAGGAAATCCAGGGATTGTTGGAAGGCATAGCCAGAAATGAACCTTGTCTTTTCAGTAGCAGACTGGCAGTTCCCCAGGACGCCTGTGACAAAGCGATGTGTGTAAGTTGAACGAGTTGGATAGATAAGATCCAACAAGTTATGGTGATGAGAAATGTGTGCGAGGCCCTATGAGAAGAAACATGAACAGGAATGGAAAGTAAACACATGTCTGAATAAGGAGAATGAAGAAGAATATAGTATTATTAAGAATTAACAGAAAATTGGCCAAATTAAAAATGGATTTGCCCACACTAGAGTCCTTCGAGACTCCTTTGTCTTTAGTTGTCTTTGTCTGACAGGGCTGATACTTCAAGAAAATGCTGGTTTATGAGGACACATGCTTCATTACCTCGTTGGTTGCAGCTGAGCTGATTACTCAGTTGGCTAGAGCTCCACATCCCCCCCCCCCTCTTGCCTGAAACAGCTCGACTCCTTTGTTTACTTCCTAAATATAATGACATCACTATGTAACACTCACTTCTATATTGGCTAGCGCTCAAACACATTGTACAGGCTAAAGGGTGTGACATCTCTAAGTTGTCGACCAATCACAACAGAGCCGGCCAGATAACCAATCAGAGCAGACTGGGCTCTGGTTTCAGGCAGAGGGGGAAAAGAGGTGCAGCAACACAAGCAGTATGAGAAACACAAAGCTTTTTTTGAACATTAAGGCATGTAATCATTTCACAGTAGAGGCACAAAATACAAATATGAACCTGGAAGTGAGCATATTAGGGCCCTTTCCTGTCGAAATCTTAGAGCTAAAAACATTCTTTAAATGTTGTAATACGTTGCAATTTTACTTCATCACATCCGGTGTTGGTAAAAATAAATGAAGAAAAAAATGATACATCAAATTTCAGTGATATAGAATAATTCGGAAGATGGCCTTGGGAAACAACAACCTCTTATTACAGAAGGTTTTTCTTTATTCGATTGAGTTAATTTGACATTTATTGCCAAATTTCTCAGCGAGAGTGAAACATTTTCCTTTTTGACCAAAGAAAAAGTTTGACAAAGATATCAATAAAATAAAGAAGCAAAACTAATACTGCACTCAAGATCTTGTATGTGGACATTGTGGAGAAAGCTTTTATTAACATTTTCGTTTTTCCTCTGAGAGCAGAAAGCAAAGTGAAGCTCCATACCTCCCTCTACTGGCTCTTTATTATATTGCAGATCACAACACAGAAGTGTGTTGAATTGAGAAGGAATTTTAGCATAAGCATTTGTTACACTGGCTCATTCCTCTGTGATCAGTCATGGCTGCCTGATACATAAACATCCAGCTAAAATAAAACATTGAACTACGAATGTCTTCCTAAAAGTGCTTGACCGACATCTTAATGATCTATCACATATTTAAATTCCATATGACTTTCTTAGCTACATTTTCATTAGAAGACCCGCTCTAATTATGTTTTTTTTTTAAAACCTGTATTTACCTAAGACAAATTGGTCTGATACACAAGGACTGATTGAAGGGTCTTGTTGAAAGAGATTAGGGCTATATATAAACATTTTTTTCTGAATAATGACAATGCAGAAAGTCATCATGGCATTAAAAGCTATTAAAATATATTAAACAAAACACATACGCCAAACGAGACAATTCTTGAAGCAAATGTAAATAGTCACAAAGCATACAGGTCCATAACTGCCACCACTTACCCAATGCGTGTACGTTTCTAGTTTATTCTACCTTACATTTCCATTCTGTGCTTAGTATATGTTATTGCATTTAATAATTATATATTTTTCTATTTTTACTCTCTTACCCTCTTCTTATTTCTTATTGACTTCAGAGCCACTTTTTGTCGTTGTCGCTCTTGAACGCCTCTCCGCCTTTCACGCAGCAGCAGGAAATGGTGGAGCTGCGGTGATAGAGAGAGAGAGAGAGAGAGAGAGAGAGAGAGAGAGAGAGAGAGAGAGAGAGAGAGAGAGAGAGAGAGAGAGAGAGAGAGAGAGAGAGAGCGAGCGAGCGAGAGAGAGAGAGAGAGAGCAGAACAGGGAGGAGAAACCACACACACACAACTACAGGCGACAACTAACTTTAAGCACTTTCTAGGTAGCCCCTGCACACTTAAAATGATCTGAAATGTGTTATTTTGTGCTTTAAACCAGCTAAAGTTTGGTTTGTGTAACGTTTACGCTGCGTTCGTGTTAGCTACAATGTTTAAATGTGTCCTTTACTGACTAGGCTTTGTAGCGGAAGATGGGCTTGGCTGCCCGAGTTTTTGTTTCTCGTTTAGGAAATGTAACTGCTGCCTTATTTTAACCACTTCTTCGTGTCCGCGGTTCTTCTTTTAAAGGGTTTCGTGCATCAGCAGGTGAATATGAGCGACGCGAATCAGCCCAAAGTTGAACTTTTCGTGAAGGTAAGTGATTGAATGACACCCTGCCCCCCTAAAGAATACAGTAAGTTTTGACACGGCGACAACATGTGACATTTATGTATTTAACGGGCTCCAGAAACGGTGTCTTTAAAGTGTCGTATCTTATTTTATAATCTGCATGCTCAGTGTATTGTTATCAAAAGCTAATACGATATCCCTTAGCGCTCGTATGAGTAGACATAAAGTCACCTTGGTCGTTTAAATCAAAATACAGCCTCTTGTTTTAATATTCATGTCAGTCAGACCTCTGCTGACACACCGGGTTTATACATGACAGTAAAGCTAATCTAATTAAATGCTCGTTAACCCAATGGGCTGACGACTTTCATCTATATTTAGTAGGTATGGCAGGCAGGCTAATGCCACTTCCTTTGAGTCAAAAACTCTTAATACAACAAATATGGCTTCCCTTCATGGTCCCACATGTTTAAATAAAGATCTCTCTGTATGAACATGTGAACACCTCCCTCTACGCTTTTTTCCCTTCAGGGGTGAAATATGCTGTTGTAACTTTTCAATGTCACTAGTCTATTCAATGTTGATAACCTTAATTAACAGGAAGTATAGTTTCACATTGGCCACAGTAGCAGAAAGCAGCGCCTTACTGTTTTAAACTGGCTGTTCACACCACAGGACAAACCCTTAATGACTTAACATAAAAGACGTCTTCCTGCAGCCACGCAGAGAACATTTCCAGACTGTATGATCATTTCCTGAGCAGCACACAAGCTCTACGTAAATACAGAAATGAATCTTAGGTCTATTCAATTTTAGTTTTCTTTATGTCTAGGGTCACATCCTCTCAATAGCTTATTTTCTCCAAAGCAGCAATCCAAAACCAAAGCCTCTAAACGTTTTAAAAGACAAAAAGGAACTACTCGAGAAAATGTGTCATATATCTGCTTGAAAGTGATAGTGACATTTTGATTTATTTGTATAGTTCCTGAATGATTTGTATATCAAATGAATGGCGATGTTCATTATTTAGTCTACAAAATGTTAGTTATTTAATTTTGCTATCATATAGAGTTGAAACGCTTAGTCTTTATATCGATTAATTAATGGACAAGAAATTAATTGATAACTGTTTTTACAATCAATTAATTAATGAGGTCACTTTTAAACAAAAACTGACACACTTCAAGCTGTTCAAGCTTCTCAATAATGAGGATTTTGTGCTTCTTTTTATTCTACGTGATGATTAAAAGAGAGACATTTGAAGACTTTAGTTTGAGCTTAGGGGAATTGTGATTTTTAAGTTAAATTCGTATTCTTACCGAGTACGAGACTATGAGACTAAGAAAAGCAGCAATGGATCCAGAGCTTTTTGTCATTTTTGCTTTAAAACATGATATAACATTTTGAGTTCTTTTTGACAAGTCAACTGAATATCTGTGAGTTAAGGACAAAACAAGACATTTGAGGATGTCCTCCTCTCTGCCTTTGGGAATCACTAATAGACATTTTTCTAAACTTTAATCAATTAATTGACACTACATAAAATAACACTCGAAGCCTATTTGAAACAATGGTCTGACCTATTTGAGGTAATATATCAGCACTTTTCTTTTTGTTCTGAGTTGGAATCTTTATGGTTTATTGCACTTATTGTTAGTCTCTTTAGATAGAAGCGTCAGCTAAATGAAATGTAATAAAAATGGTTCGCATTTATTTGTTTTTGTGTCCCAGGCAGGGAGCGATGGTCAGAGCATCGGCAACTGCCCGTTTTCCCAGCGCCTCTTCATGGTGCTGTGGCTGAAAGGAGTCACCTTCGATGTGACAACAGTGGATATGAAGAGGTAAACACACTGGACCGTGTGTGTGTGTGTGTGTGTGTGTGTGTGTGTGTGTGTGTGTGTGTGTGTGTGTGTGTGTGTGTGTGTGTGTGTGTGTGTGTGTGTGTGTGTGTGTGTGTGTGTGTGTGTGTGTGTGTGTGTGTGTGTGTGTGTGTGTGTGTGTGTGTGTGTGTGTGTGTGTGTGTGTGTGTGTGTGTGTGTGTGTGTGTGTGTGTGTGTGTGTGTGTGTGTGTGTGTGTGTGTGTTGACTCAACAGAGAACGCTTTTCTTCTGTTTTGATATAAAACAACAAGACATAAAGCTACACTGACTTTGATTTTCATGACAGCTGTTGAACTTTTGATTTGCAAACATTAGTCATTTCCTTTGTTTTCATATGATTTCCTATCTTGTTTCCCCCACCATCCTTATACCTCTCTCCTGCTGTTTAATCCTCCATCCCTTTTGTTGGATTTCTGTTTGGCTGTTTCTGATGTTTATTTTCTTCCACCTGTCAGGAAGCCGGACATCTTGAAGGATTTGGCTCCAGGTGCCCAGCCTCCCTTCCTGTTGTACGGCAGCGAGGTCAAAACGGACACCAACAAGATTGAGGAGTTTCTGGAGGAAAACCTCTGCCCTCCAAAGTAATCACTTCATATATCTGTTTTACAAAATGTTATATTTTGCTCTTTTCAGACCAGTTTTTCAGCCTCTCCAAAATATACATTTCCCGTTGTTCTTTGTTTTATATCCTATCGAACTGAATTTATTTGGGTTTTTAACAAAAAAAACAAGACATTAAAGACTTCAACTCTGATAAACATGTTATACACCAAAACAACTAATCTTTAAATCTAGAAAACATGTTTTAGTTGCAGCCTTATCTCAAAAATATTATCTTGGTCTTAAGGACATTTCCAAGGTTATTTTTCATTATGTTCATATCTTTTTTTGAACTAAATAATAAAAGCCTAATGTTATTGTTAGTTGCAGCATTCGTATAGCTGGCCTCTTACTTTGACTTCATTTGGTTTTGTGTCATTCTGTTGAAATCTTCTTGTCTAGATTAACATTAAATACACTCACATTACATTTGAGTGAATGTATGTTTGTGATGACTATATTAACCCTCATCAATCTCTCTGTTTAGGTATCCCCGTCTGGCTGCCCGTAACCCAGAGTCCAACACAGCAGGCATGGATGTTTTCTCCAAATTCTCAGCTTACGTCAAGAACTCAAACCCTCAGACCAACGAAAGTAAGTAACTGATACTTCAAAATAAGAGAATAACTTCACTTAACTTTAGTTTGAATTCAAATGTAATCTGGACCTTTTTAAAAGACTCGGTTGTTATCCAAGGTATTTTCTGCTGAGCTTCTCCTGTCTTTCTCTGAAGGACAGAAAACCAGCAGGGAGTTAATACCATTACAGTCTGAGCGTTTCTGCCACAGTTGAAACAGGTTGCCAGCTGCTCTCTGTGTTGTGATCTCATTGGAAATGGCAGTGTTGTTCCATTCAAGCCTTTAACAAAAATAAATAAATCCATCTCTGTTAAAAAGACTTGGATTTGCAGATATCAGAATATGTTCTGTGTGTGCTCAGACTTGGAGAAAGGCCTGCTGAAGGCTCTGAAGAAGCTGGACGACTACCTCGGCTCCCCGCTTCCTGATGAAATTGACGAGAATAGCGTCGATGAGCTCACTTCCTCGTCCCGCCCCTTCCTGGACGGCCAGCAGCTTACTCTGTCTGACTGCAACTTGCTGCCTAAGCTCCACATCATGAAGGTAATCTCCTGCTCTAAGCTGTGCAGCGCGGGGGCCTGGGAAGACTAGATTATTATGTTGTTTTTGCGCTTAAACTGAAGACTTGGGTCCACCATGTTTTGTTGACTGTGTCTTTTATTCTCTCTCCAGGTGGTGTGTTTAAAATACCGAAGCTTCAACATCCCCCAGTCCCTGACAAACCTCTGGAGGTACCTGAACGCAGCGTACATCAGGGAGGAGTTTGCCTCCACCTGCCCAATCGACGACGAGATCCACATCGCCTACTCCTCTGTAGCTAAAGCTCTCAAGTAGGAGGCAGGAGGCACAAGTCATACAACACATACATAGATTACATAGAATACACAAGCACAAAAACACACACTTACCCACTTGCACACACGCTCTGAAGCAACCTGGTAGATCTGTTTCTCAAGAGGCTTTTATTGCGTCTGTTTGTTCACTTTTTTACAGCTTTAAAATATACTAAATAGTTACATGGGGCCTTTTTTAAATCCTTGAACATTTGTGAATTTTAAGAAGAAAAAGAAAAATCTAAAACACTTCTGAGAATAGACATAAATAGACAGGAGCTATTGACACCATATATTTTGCGTAGAAAAAACGTCCTTTGTTATTTATTTACTCAACATTAGTAAATAAGCCAATTTCTTTCTTCAATTGTTGGGTCCTTGAATGTTAGTGAACTGGGACAGTTGTATTGATTGGGAACCCTGTTGATATCACCTTTGTATAATGTTAGTCAATATAGCTGGTCAATTATTGTCAAACTATACTGTTAGTTTTACTTCAGAGGCGTTTGTTCCTGATGTCTTCCTGCTTTTTGTTTGCCACGTGTATCAGTTTACACCATGAGGTAAACAAGGAAGCGCTGGAGGCAGATAAGCTGAGGTTAAAACAAACATAAGCACAAAAAAAGCACTGTGGCAGAATGTATTTACATTTCCTTCACAGCAACCTTGTTTAGGATTTTAACGATTGATCATGTTGCTTGCAGGTCACACACACACACACACACACACACACACACACATACACACACATTTAAAACTACAGCCTGTCTTGTGTCCAGTTTCACCATCAGTAGATACACACTGTAAAGTTGTTTCTCGTTCCCTTACTGATGATGTTTTTTTTACAGTATTTCTTTGTATATTTTTTAGCAGACACAAAGCTGCCTACCACATCAAATTGCCAGCCTCAAACAAAATGCTTCAACTCTTCTTTTCAGTCTTAGTATTAAGGAAGTGGTTTTCTTTTTTTAGGTCAAAATGTGTACCAGCGCCAATTTCTCTTTTGGGGTTTGCCTTTATTTTAGATTATTAAGAATGGATGTATTCATTCATTCCTGAGGGAACAAGGCCTTTTATACTTGACGATTACAACTGTATTTTTTAAATCTACAGTTTCTTATTCTTCACTTCAGAGAGGAAGTGGGGTGCTTTTCCTAAGCGGCATGCAGGCAGGGTCTCGCTTTAGGGAGGCAGAGCTGAGAACAGTTACACAGGAAACTCTTTCTATAGACCCGGGCTTCCCCTTCCCCTTCCCCCCCCCCCCCCCCCAAGAAGGATTATTCAAGATTATAGAGCTTGTTTGCGATCCGCTGTTGCCCTCTTTTTTAATGAAGAATCCTTTTTAGTGTTATATAAAAGAAAGAGATCAGGTTGTTGGCGTTTGAAAGTGTGGCCGAAGGAGCCGTTTACTGCTAATGTGCTGCAATAAAATCACTTGTACTTCCTCCTCTGGTCGCCTTGGGAACCAGACCCGTGCTGTTACATGTTTCTCATCAGGGGAAAACAAGGAAGTTAAATGTAAAGATGCTCAATGTTTAAAATTGAAAATGCACTTAGATTGCCGTCCATTATTAATTGAAAGTAAAGGTTTATCTTATTGTCAATTAGTCCAATACAAACGTTTTTTATGAATTATCCGGCCCAGTCTGTGAATCTTAAGCCATTCATTTAAGAGTGTGTAGAAGTTGCATGGGACTATTTTTAGCCGCGTAATAATACACACTTGCACTAGTCTATATTTTCAGCAGAAAAGTCTCAGAGTGCAGAATCTGGAGGCAACAAGAAAATGGTGTTATAATTTGTAGAATAGAATAAATCTACTCTTGCTAGTCTGAATTCATTTTTGTTAAAGTGATTTGAAATTGATCTGCTTGGAAGAACTGGAAACAATAACCACACGTCTCATCCGAATATAACGGCAGCTTGTGTAGAGTAGACTTTGTCCTTTATTAACTTAACTGCATCTATGCAAATGAACATGTGGGATGTTTGTAATTAAGACTTACACCGTAGGTCTGTTGTGACCTCATCATCTCTCTGGGATTAGAGTGAAGCTCTTAAAAATAACATACAGTATAACCTAAGTGCAATTTAAGACGATTAAAAAGACAATCTTATACACAGACTTTTATTATGTTTTAGTATGAGCACAGTATTTTTCTATATGATTTTAATTACATTCTTCCTTGAGGTGTTATTGAGGACAAGTGTTGATCAAAGAGATTAAAGTGTATATTTGATATTGACTGAAACTTTCTAAAAGTGGACCAACGTTTAAAGGGATAGTGTCTGAATAATTTCAGTGCTCATGTATTATTGTATTAGTATTGAGAAGCTTTTCACTTCTTACCTTGGGACTTCATTTGATTTCATTAAAATGTTACTTTAACTGGTTTGTTCTCACTTTTACTTTGTTTTGAGTCATATTTTGCCACTGTTTGTTTCATACATTCCCGTGCAACCCGGTTAACCTTTAGTTTTGTCCTTTTACATATCATGTAGACAAAAGAGTGTGCACTTAAAAGTCTTAAGACAATGGCGTGGAAACTAAACCAGTAGATTCAAATAATCAATGAAAACAATCAAACTAGTAACACAACTGAAATGTATTTGGATGTTCGAAGCCCTTTACAAGACACGTTTATTAAAATCCCAATAAATAAATACTTTGTTGAAAAATGCACATTTGACTGATGTTTCTTTTTTTAAATCCATTATGTGGGGTAACCACGTGAAGTCAAGAAGAAGACGTTCATAAGATGCACACAACAACTTTTTCAGTTCCATACAAGCAGTAGGCCTACACTCAAAGTGATACTGAGTGGATATTAAATTGAGCACAAATAAGAAGAAAGCATCAATTCAGTGTTTTATTAGTTAAATTATTCAGTCCTCAAAGTCATTTGGAGTTACATGCAAAGGATATTCTCACATTCAAAACATTGCAAATATTTTGAGTTTCACCTAATAGTTGTTTTTAAAATGTAAAGACTGAAAGTTGTATTAGTTTAATGTAAGTCTGACAAATCATCAAATTTATCAATGCACAAGTGTAAATAAAGTTGGGGGTGAGTGATCATAAACCACTAGATGCGGTGAGATTGTTAAAGTAAATAAAGAACTATTATTCAGAAGTAAACAAAACTTTAACTTAAAGATATAGTAATACCACAGTTTACAAATACCCTGTTACCAGTATAAAAGTCCTGCATCGAAACTTTATTTAATTAAAATCACAAAAGTATTAGCATCATATAAAGAACTATTGTTCAGAAGTAAACAAAACTTTAACTTCAAAAAGATGTAGTAATACCAGAGTGTACAAATACTCTGTTACCAGTAGAAGTCCTACAATCAAAACTCTATTTAAGTAAAATCACAAAAAGTATTAGCATCATACGTACCAGAATTATATGTACTCATAATGCAACATAGCCTATTTCTAGATGATGCAGGAGGAGCTTTGTTAAAGGGGTTTGTTTAATCTCTAATAATGCATCTTAATGTATTGTTAATTTATATATTTTGGAGAATTCTATATTTGATTCTAAAATGTAGTGGAGTTAATGTTTTAATAAGCATAAAATGGAAATACTCAAGTAAAGTACAAGTACCTAAATGCTGTTCAAGAGTATATGTACTTCGTTACACTCCACCACTGAGTACATATTTTCCAGGACCCTTGTGCCTTGATATTCAGTGCTAAGGATGACACACACACACACACACACACACACACACACACACACACACACACACACACACACACACACACACACACACACACACACACACACACACACACACACACACACACACACACACACACACACACACACACACACACACACACACACACACACACACACACACACACACACACACACACACACACACACACACACACACACACACACACACACACACACACACACACACACACACACACACACACACACACACACACACACACACACACCCCTCTGTTGTTCAGGCCAGCAGCAGGCAGAGTGCGGGCAGCAGGCAGAGAGCCGCTCCTCTCCAGCTGAGGGCAGTAAAGGTCCCGGCGGCGTTGCACAGGTCGCTGTCGCAGCAGACGTTGGTGTAGTTGAAGCAGAGTCCAGAGGCGTACTTCTGTCCACTCACTCCACACTGGGCCGGGACCGCACAGCTCTTCTCGTACATCGTCACTTCTAGAGAGCCTACGAAAGAAAAGAGAGGACTTTATTTATTGGTGGTGCATTTAGTGATGGGGAGATAATACACAAATATTCCAACAAATCAAAGGAAAAAGAGACCACTAAAAAATAGATTATTACATTAAATATGACTAAATTGATTATATTGCATAATTGTATTTTTAAACCTTCCTATTAATTAATCTGCTTGTATTTCAAAAACATACTTTTCCTAATAAATGACATAAATGTATGAATTGATTAAGAAAAGTCCATTGTTCACAGTGTTAAGTTTCATAGTTTTCCCAACACTGCTACTTTACATTTTTCCTCTTAAGTATTGTAATCTGAATACATTCAATGAAATTGATTTTCAGTTTTTATTTTAGAGATATTCTAAGATCTGAAAATAAGTGCTGGAATATGCAGTATGAACATGTATATATGTATTTCAAAAAGAGGGAAGTGGATGGTTTTCAAAGTAATGCATTTGTATGCTTGGTGTAATGTGAATTTCAAATTCAGTAGTGACTACATATGAATAAGGTGTAGACAGAATGAGTTTTTACGGCTCAAATTGTCTAGGTATACTGATTACAAATATATATATTGTACTGAATACTACAAAAGATTTTGCACAACATTGATGCTATTGACAAAAAAATCATAAGGGAATGTGAGTACGTTTTGGCAGTGTTTCTTATCGACCACATTTGACACCTTAAAGTTATAGTTACATCAAATGATTTTTGGTTCACACTTTGGAGGAACAAGGAGGTAAACAACTAAAAGCCAAGGCTGTTAAATCGCCACTGTCCTTCAGAGGGCCCACAATCAAATCCAGCCCTATGCTTGGCCCCACCCACAGAGCTCAGAGATCTATTTTTAGAGATAATTTGATGGCATCACAGACAAAGTGAACCGACAACCGGCTGGATGAGAAACTGTGCTGAGATCTGATCTATTGAGTCACTGTGTTGTTTTGTTTTTACACCTGTGTTGAGACAGGATCATGCATGAAAGAAGGCCTTAAAAAACGTTTTTATTCTAGTATCCTTTGCAGCAATATCCAAAAATCTTACTGTATATGCGTGGACAATGATTTTTGGCTCTGAAAGAGAAAATTTAAGGATTTATCTGGTTGATTGACTTAAAACAGTTATTTTACACAGGCTTTATTATAGATTGGAGAGTTTCCTGGGTTTTCCTCAGACAAATGATGCAGGTAACTAAATATGGCTGCTTCTTATAAACAGACCTGGTACACAGGATTTTAAACAAAACCACTATAAGAGATTTCAATTCAGCTTTTAGCACCCTCTGCCTACACTGGGAGGGCAGTGTAGAGATTCAACCACAAAAATGACTACTTGACAGTTCTTAAGGTGTGGGTGTGAAACACCTTTAATTATAGATGATAGTCAGCACTTAACTTAATAACCACGATTCTCTTCAAATCCAAAACAACTGTCCTGATACACTGTATATTGACATAGACATATGCACAGACTGCACTGTGAATTTCAGAAATCTGTTCCCAACAATGAGGCTTTGTCTTCCAATTTGTGATCCTCCTGACCTAGATTATTAGATATGATGTCATGCACAGACACAGAAATAAACACACACACACAGGATCTTACCTCGTCTTCCTGTGGCAGTACTGGACAGGCAGCGCTGCCCAGCCTGACACTCCTGAGGGAACTTGAAGCAGTCCAGAGGAGAGATGGCCGGGAACATACAGGTGTAACAGGTCAAACAGGCTGAGGGAAAACAACAGGAACAATTTTTTAAGTTTATTCTGAGACTGATCTCATCAACAATTATGAATTGAGTTTATAACAGTTTTGATATGAATGCTTTCATTTTGTTATTAAGGAAATGGGACCAAGTTATGTACTGAGCAGGACAGTTCACAAAATGAACAGTTACAGTGTAAGCCTTAAGGTATGCTACTACTCAGTGCTTGTTGCAATGCCATTGTAGGATCGTTGACTGATGATTCACTTTTTTCTGTTTGAAGCACACTTCTCTCAGTGGGAATCCTAAAAGATCTTGGATAATATAACATTAAAAAGTAGTGTTGTTATTTTTTTTCTTAAAGTACCACATAGCATCCATTTGCAAAGTTGGATAAACCTCATCTCACCCTGAATGCCGCCCCGTATTTTCGTAGTTTCTTTGAAAAGACTGTCAAATGTAAGCTAATGGCACCAGCTAGTCTTCCTGGAGTATGAAAGGTTTGCCGTGAATTATGCCTGCAGTGGATGCACTAATCAAATTATCCTCTGCAATCGGATTAAGCAATAAGGACATACTCGTGATTTCAGCCGAGAATCACAACTATCATATCCATGAGAATCTGAAGAGACATTTGTATTAATTTTGTCTATTTAGAAGAAATAAAACAACTGATGTGGATGAGGGGATAGCTATGTGCATTAGCAACTGCTATTATTGCTCCTCCTCACCAACTTTTGTGTGAGTCTCTGTTTACCTGCGCCATCAGTGGTGGGATGAGGTTGACCCACCCTAGCAAAGTGAAGCGATGTGGTTGCTGCAAGAAAAAAACACTGTTTTTCCAAAGTTTTTCTCTGAACTTTTATGAATTTAATCTGAACTGAAATACATGTCGGTTTTCTCCTAGATGTACCTATTGAATCCTGTTTTGCCTCAAGAAGATATACACAATTCAGTTGTAAGTCACTGTTAACACATTATCTAATAACATAACAAGTGTTTAAATGTCATCTTGTAATAGTTTGACTTGTAAATACATACCTGCTAAAGGTAGACAGAAGAGGAGTACGATCCCGAGTTGTAAACAAGACATGATGCTTTCAGTAAGAAGTCTTTCAAACTGTTTTCAGATAAATATGAAGCAGATCCAAAATCCCCTCTTGGGACGTTACAGCTCTCTATTCAAACGTACTGCTGATCCGATACGTCCCACAACACATTCCTAAATTGAATTAATTTCCGTCTGTGAAGTCTAAACCCACACCCTCGTCTTTTTCTTCCGCTGTATTTTAAGCAAAGCTGTTTGAGTCTCTCTTTATGTCACTCTTGGTCCTGCCTTGTACGTTTTGCCCATGTTACTCAGTGTCTCCTCCCTAAAACTTCTGATGTAATTTAGAGTGGTTATTAGGATCAGCTGACCTCACAGGAAAGGAGATTCAAGTGAAGACACACCAAAGAAATGTCCTCAGTAATATTAATGTGAATTGGGGGTTTTCATAACAAAGAGAGTTCATATGCTATGATGACACAAGAAGGAAGATTTGGCTTTGACATGATTATTTTCCTCCTGGAATAGTAAATGCAATCTACCCGGGCAATTTGACAGACTAAGAAATAGACCAAGACAAGTATAATTGAGAAGGTTTATTTACAGTACTGATATTCCTTATGTATTTCTGCTGAGTTTGTGTTTATCTTTCGTGAAACAATATGTCTTATATCTAAACTATACTAGTTTTGTGTTTTTTTTAATGCTTTATTTTTTCAGCTTGTCCATAACTATGTTCATCCCATTTTCATTATCACAATATCTTAGAAACAACTTTATTTCAAATGTGGCAAAAACTTCCTCTTGGACTCAAGTAATACAAGTGGTTCAAATGTGGGAGTCAAAGGTGAACCTCAGAAAACTAGTTCTGGGACATATTTTAAGAATTTTACGGGGATTATGACATTTTCAAAGTCAACACATTTTCGACAGACATGGACGTAAACTGCATCATGACTGGTTGGCTGTCTATACAACCAGGAGGTGGTCATTTCAGTTTATATCTATTTGGTAATTTACTGTTTTGGGTTCCTTGTAGCTTTAGGCTTTGTTTAGTTTGACATATAAGGGTTTTAGCGTGGGTTAGGGACAGATGTAAATGTGCTAAACAAACACAAAAGAATATCAAATAGAAAGTCTGCGAGAATTGTGATTTATTTGAGGATTATTACATTAACTTTTACTCTATTTTTTTACGCTATTCAGAACATAATATGAAAAGATGGCATTTTATTGCACCATTCACTAAGAGTTTTGTTGGGGCAGGGGGTAAATTGTAGGTATAATCTCAGTATTTTTACAACTCTAGTGTTGTTCTCTATGATCTTGTACGATTTTTTGACTTGATATATATTTGGTCAGGGGTTTATGTGTTGTGTATGAGGCAGCAGCTGAGCAGTCGGAAGAGACAGAAGGCACTAAAGTCAGCACACTGTAAATGGAGTCAGCATCTCCGAAAGAGGAAGAAAGCAGAGAGAGAAAGAGAGCGTGACAGAGACTCAGTGGAGAGTGAGCAGTTTAAGTGAATTATACTTTAGGGCGTAATGGAAGACATGAGGGCCGGACGGTCTGCTGACAGCAGTCTTGTGATGGAGTGAGTCGAGCAGGCTCAGACTGAATAAGCTGTTTAACAGTCGATTAGTGACACAGCACAGACTCCTGCTAGGTGCAGAACAAAAAGTATTTACAAAGCATTTTCCTTCATTTCTCTTGTAAATCAGGGTTTTTTTTCAGTCCGAAGGTTTTATATGGAAATTATGAGCTGGATATAAGTCATGAAAGTCTTTAAGGATTTATTACTTGTGATTTCGTACCTGTGTCTGTTGATAAAGAAATACATTTTTGAATAGAGTTCGGGTTGTCTCTTTAGCCTGTGTCGTTGACTTTGGATGCACTTTCTCAAGGGGTCCTGCAAATGGAAATCTTAAATATGATCACTTCTGTATCACACATGTATGTGTGTATGTGTATTTTATGTATATATATATGTTGATATGTATGCATATGTACATATGTAGACATTTGCTATTTCAAACAACCCCTGTGTACTTTTTTGTTTTTATTTTATTTTGAATAATTTTGTTTGCTATTTCATTTGTCATTTTCGGGTCTCTGAACTGTACTTTTAATATGATTTGACCCCAAATAAATAAAGAAGAAAAAAAGAAAAATGGAAAAGATTTTAAAACTGTAGTTGCATTGTCCAAAACGTCAACACAATGTGGGAAAAAAATCCCAAAACATTGACTGACCATGAAATGAATTGAGTATTGAGGGGAAACAAATGCAAAAGGGGTCTCAACTGGGGTGTCAGTGTGAGTTCATATTATTAACTTCAGCAAAAACAACTGTTGGGTATTGCCTCTATGACCCAATCCTTAACAAATACAATGTATTTGTCTGCTGTGTTAGAGGAGATGGTTTTCTGAGGACGAGGTTTCATCAATATTTAACTGAATGGGTGTATTTCAGACTGTTTTTGCACAGTGTAGCAAAACTCCTGGTGCTATTTTGGCCTGGGATGTTTTGTGTGCTGGCTGAAGGATCTCAGTGGACAGATGGTGTTCTTTAATCCTGTCTGTGCCCTCTGCCTCCCATCCTCCATCCCCCATCCACTATTACATCAACCTCACATTTCCTGTCTCTTTCTCCTCCTCTGTGTACAGAAATACTCACGTATAATTTGTCCTTCTTTCGTCACGGGTTGCCTCTGTTTCTCCGACTGTCTTTCGAACAACCCTTGGCTGCAGTGACTCAATCTATTCAATAGAAGGGGATAGTGTGCAGCTCATTGAATCAAAAACATGTTTATGCATATTTACACTATTACTGCACTATTAAGAATCTAAATTCCAAAAGTTTGATTAAAAAAATACTACTGGAGTATAAATAATGCCGTCAAGATACAACACTTTTTCTTTAGTGTCTGACTTGTTTATCCAACGATGTCAACAGTTTCCAACACAATTTGACCCACATGGAAAAGCCAGATTATTTGGGCGACACACAATCACAATGGCTAAGTAATACAGAATATAAGCATTTAATCTGTGATGACTTTGATCAGAAGGAGAATTGAAAGACAGCCTGGTGAAATAAATCAACTGTGAACCAGATTAGGTTAACGTCATTAATTTAAAGAAAATTGGGAGAGGTAAAAAATAATCATTTGATTTACAGCACACAGTCAATTTGCATTAAAAAATTCAGCATCAAATCTAAAAGCAATATCTGATGATACAGCATCCAACCTTACCCAAACAATTCTCCAGGATCAAGAGGATAATATTAAGTATGGGTTCTTAATCCTAGAAAATCTCCTTGAACCGTTCCAATCTGTTCCAATTAATTCAGTGTCTAGATACAGGAAAGGGTGTCGGAGTAGGTTTATACTAAGGCTAGCCAAAGTAGGGATTTCATCTGAGAGACACAAACTGTTAATGTGTGAGCCAGCTAATGTGAAAATGTTAGAGGTGTTTAAATTACAAAACAAGACATTTAAATATATTACTTTTGACTTTGATTAATGTAAGAAATGTGCAGATTAGTGGATAGCCTACTGAATAATTGTTATTGGTGGTGATAGTTGAGTCCTAAACAATGCTAATGAGTTAGATTTCCATGAAGCAAATTGTCCAGATAGTGCTCATTATATTAAGGGTATGTTTAATTGTCATGTAAACCAGCCATTTTTGACACCGTTTTGTTTTTACAGCAGAGCCAGATGTACTTTTGAAATTCTATTTATATAGATGTATAAAATCCCATTTTAGTTGTATAAACCTTAGAATCAAAGTAATTAAATCCGAGAGAATAGGTTAATGAACTTGGAGATAGCCTACGACAGAATAGGCCTATCTAAAAGAGTAATTATAAAGTTGACTAACAGGCGCTATGGATCTTTTGCTCACCGTTATCGATTACCTTAATGTGTAGCTACGCTCAACAGTATTGACAGCCGATACAACAGCAGCTGTGGTGACTGAAATCAGCGCTGATTGAATCCGGACAGGACATGTGGGGGATGGGGGGTGCCGGATGAATGGGAGGTAGAGCTGCTGCATCAAGCGCAAATAAAATACGTGAAGAAGACCGGAAGTTAGGCGATGTTGCTTTGAAAAAATAATTGTTTAATTTTCCCTCAAAGAAAAAACGCATTTTAATGATTTAATTTAGGCTGGAACACCATTATTTTAAAGTTGTATTACATTGGCTACTTAAAGTGAGATTTTTTGTTTCAATTGTATCAACCCTATGGAAAATGTGAGATTTTTGTTTCAATTGTATCAACCCTATGGGAAATTAGTTGAAATGTTGACACAACATAGTCATATCTCTCTTTTTCTCCTTAAAATAACACATTTATAGTATACAGTAACATAAAACATAAAAGCTCTGATGTGATAGAAAGCCAAACCATAATTATTTTACAATCGTATCAAAACATGCAAACACAAGTTTAGAGATTCCTGTTCGTATATTTGCCTAATGAAGTAAAATAATTTTGAATTGCAGTGCACATTTTAAATTATTCACAGCTCGTATTTTGTTCAGATAATAATGATATAATTAACTAAAAGATCAATATAACAACCTTGTAGCCATCTTATTTTGAAAACGTAACCGGAACGGTGCGTGTTGACAGTCACCATCTTGACCTGACCTGTAGTTGGTCGGCAGAGAAAGACAAGGCAGAGTAACGGGAACTGGGTCGGTTTGGAAATTAAAACTAACAGAATAAAACACGGCCGAGCGTGAAGTCTGCGACACTCCAAACAGGTAAGATACAACAATATACATGTGTTTGTTATTTGTGCAACTTCTGGGAGTGTTGTGGATAGTTTGCCCTTTAAAAAGATGTGTAACATCATCAGAAGTATTTGAGAAGGAGCAGTGAACTGCTGGGCGGTGCAGTCCTGCAACACTCAAGATGTTTTCTTCTGGGCTGAGGAGGTCCATATTCATTTTGCAGCTGGATAACTCAGAACTGCGTAGTTAGAAACATTGGTTTTATTTAGTACCAAAACAGAAATGAGTGTAGCCTCCTAAATACGGCAAATCATATCAATAAAATACTGTTCCACAAGGTAGCCTAATACTAATCTCAATAGTAGGTAGACTAACACAGGCTTAACATATCCTTAGTTTAGGCACTCTTGGGGATTGAATAGCCTAACATTGCCATTAAGTATTCATAATATACTCCATAAGCTGTTATTATTACAAAATAAGATGCATATCCAAGTCCAGCACTTGTTGCATAAGTTATGATGCAGATTTAGGAAGCATCCTGTGTGGGAGTCCCATGTGCAGCCTCTCAGTGGGCGCCTGCTGTGAGTTACACGGAAGATGATGAAAGGGCAATTGTCCCAAATCCAACCCTCTGCCCAAACATGGAAAGGCTTAGCAGCATGTTGCAGGGGTACTACATAGAGTTTTGTTGTAATCTAACCTTGGACAATGCTCCTCCTGTCCATGTTCAGCTGTTGTATCTCTGTTTGTTATTTCAGCTGCCCTTGAATGTTTTACCAGTGATACTGAGTCCTCCTCTTACAGACTAAAAATCACACATTCTCATTATGAATTCTTTATTGCCACACTTCATTTGAATCATTGGATAGTGTTATAGATATTTACTTTTGCAGCCTTGAAATATTTCCCAAAGAAGGCCCTTGTTCCATTGCATTTGTTAATATTTCCATCTCTGTCTGTGTTAGGCTGGGATCCTCTGTTTCCACTTCCTGGCATCTACAGATGGAGAAGTAGCTGGTGGAGTACTTGTACAGAAGAAGGGGAGAAAAGTGTGACAACTTTGGCTTCTGGCAACAAACTTCCTGGAAATATTTAGAGTTCTAAGTTTATTTAAATCATGGCAAACATGTGCCCATATGGCCGCTTCACCCACGCCGTGGTGCGGGGCATCCCAGAGACCTTTGGGAAGGCAGGGGGAGACAGCCGTAAGAATGGAGAGACCTCGGTGGAGCTGGCCAAGGCTCAGCGTCAGTTCGGCTGCCTGACAGGAGCCCTGAGGCAGAAGGTGGGTCTGCAGCTGATCGAGATCCCCCCCGACCCCGAGCTGCCAGAGAGCTGGAGGATAGAGGATGTGGCCGTCATCCAGGGAGACACTGCGCTCATCACCAGGCCCTTCAAACAGCAGAGACGCAGCGAGGTAACACGGTGGAGAAGAACAAGCCCTGTCTGTACCCTAATCCTCTCAGAATGCACTTAATCTTGCTTTGTGGGATAAACGGCAGTGGCCATTTGTAAAGGTTATATCAGTGTGGTACTAGAGGGAGACTATAGAGACTTCACTTGTTCACCATGACATGTAGTTGTATTAAATGGTGCATTATTAAAATATGGTCAAATAACCATATACATTTGTTAATTCATTTTGGCAACTAAACTATCTTATAACTTAGATATCAGAGATTCCGTCAACACTTCATTAACGGGATCTGTCATTTATAAAATGGCAATAAATATGAGAGAGAATGATGTCACTTTGTCACCGATTATAGTTCTGTAATATTTGAGCAAGTTCAGCTTAAAGACCTGAATTGCGTCCCAATAGTCGATTAAATAGAGATTTCCCATTAGCCACCTGCATTATAACCAAATGATATGAGGAAATGTTCCTGTGCATCTAACCCTCTATAGGCCATACCCTGACAAACCTGTTATTCTAACATTATGATAATACTGTAACAATTATAACACAATGTAGTGAATTGCATCGTTTTTTTCAAGGCAATATGTTAAGAAATGTATTAAATAGAGGAATAGTACAAATGTTTTCAAGGAAACATGGGAACTTATGTTGATCCAGAAAAACATAGTCAAATGTTGAGCCTGAACATTTCTCTTTCCTCTTCATCTCTCCAGGCGGAGGCAGTGAGGAAGGTGGTGTCAGAGCTGAACCTGACCGTGGTGGAGATGGGGGCCGAGGAGGGGGACTCTGGAGGGGCGACGCTGGAGGGCAGCGACGTCCTCTTCACAGGGAGGGAGTTCTTTGTCGGCATCTCCTCACACACCAACCACAGAGGGGCGGAGGTGCTGGCGGACACTTTCAGGGTAAGCGGAGCGAAGAAAGTATATAGTAAGGACTGCATCTCTACGTGAAGCAACAGAGGGTATGTTTTCAAAGACTGTGGTAATAAAGGGTGTTTAGTAAAACAAACAAAAAACACTCCAAACACTGAATCCAGCTGCCAGAGTGAGCAGGTGGCCGTTTGCTGTGTTGTGTTTGGGGATTAAAGGTCTATAAACTGTGATGAATGACGTTGTTCCATTGGCCAAATAATGACCACACAATCAAGCCCCTAATGCTTTACAGAACCCTCCCGTTAATATTGATCCTCCACTTCTCTTAAGTGCATTTTCCGTACTTCTGCTCCTCCTAAAAACACACACACACTTAGCATTCATGTTGAATGTGTGTGAGTGTCTTTTTTTAAATTAACATACGTTGTAGGACTCCTGGTCAGAATGGACTATTTACCTTCAATGCATTTTGATTTAACATTTCTACTCTAGCGTTTTCATGCGGTTTAATTTCCATAAAACAAACGTTTAATACTTGAAAGTGCTTTTTAGATATGTATTGTTGCATATTTGTTATTGTGATATTAACACTAAGTGGTAGTGACAGTACAGCTTTAGCTTTATTCGATTATCTTTGGTCTGTTAGTCGTCCACTTCAGCTATTGACTGACGGATTACCATAAAGTTTGTCACATTCATGACGCCCGGAGTGTTTGCGTTTTTTCAACTGAGGACTTCAACACCCTCTCGTGTCACTTCATATTCCAAAAACCAGATGTTTACAGACATTTGATCAAAACACCTTGTAGCCTATGTTTCTCTTGATTAAATGCAAGTGCATTAAGCCCTACTAAAGGACTATATAGACTAAGAGGTAGCAACTGCACGACTGCCTCTGATCCTGATCAGGAAGCTCCAGAATCACACAGCTGGCTGCTTTGTGTAAAGATAGCAAATGTATAAGTACTTTTCCTGCTAAGATAGAAGTGCCCCCACTAGATAAGAGAACATGTCTCTTTTGTTGTCTAACTGAGAGGGACATTATCTGAACTTAACCTTTCAACTTCCATCTGAGCAGGACTTTGCTGTGTCCACTGTCCCCGTGTGTGGTGGAGCCCGACTGAGAAACATCTGCTCTATGGGGGGGCCAAACACAATCATCATCAGCAACAGTGATGGGGCCAAGAAGACACTCCGGGTAAGTGTTTATGTGTGCATGTGTATTTGGCGTTGACGAGTAAATTGCCATACATTGACTTATGAGGAATTGTTTGAGTGGTTTTATTTTCCGGTTCTATAAGGGAATTTTCCAAAAATATTACTTTTAACCTTAAAGTTATGTGGTCAGTTTCAATAACACTGCGGCTAATACATTAATTTAAGGTGTAACAAAACATAACTTAATATGAAAAAGGACAATTCCAAGCAAAATCCCAACATTAATTTTGTAACTATTTGAAGTTAAATAAGATCACAGAAAGTCCAAGCTTAAACATCTATCTATTCAATATCATCCCTGTTTTCTATGATAGTCTGTGTGTTTCTCTTCTGTCCCTATGTGAACTGCACACTCAATGTATACCCTTACTGCTGAGGTCATATTAATAACATCACTGAAGCCTGTGTGTAATGCTGGGAGCAGTCAGGGTGGTGCACATAGTAATAATAAGTGTGTGTTTGTCTCCAGATGATGGAACAGCTGACTGATCACCATTATGAAGTGCTGACTGTTCCAGAGGACTCAGCAGCAAACTGCATCTACATCAAAGGGCCGTCTAAACATGACTTCCTGCTCCACCGGCCTGCAGAGGAATGTCCTGACAGCGCCTCTGTGAGTACAGCTGATGAGCTTCTTTTTTTAATGCAGTTAAATTAAAGCTTGGGTAGTCGCTATACTTTTGGGCAAAAGATAATCTCCAGCCTAAGCTAACAGTGGCTTGAGTCCCTCTCGCTAGCCAGCAACTTCTTCCCCGAATCACTCGGTCCTATGAGTAATTTGTGCCCTCCCTCCTCTCTGCAGGCCTTCCAGAAGCTCCAGGACTACACCCTCCTGCCTACTGCCTGCAGCGAGGCCTCCAAACTGGGAGCGTCTCTGTCCTCGCTCTGCCTCCTCGTCAACAGAAAGCACACTTATTTCTGAAAACACACTAACCATCAGTACATTAGCTTTACACGTGTTCATTGTGGAGCGAAGTCACAGAAACACTTTCCACAGACTAACATTCTTGTCTATTTATTTCTAGGGGAAAACACTGACTCACAGTATTTGTATGAGATCCAAATGTAACATCTGCTAACTGATTCACTGTCGGCTGATTTCCAGCACATCACCCTGGTTTAATCACTAAAACTTAACTATTCAACGTGTGTCCACTGAGCTGTCAGATCATATTTAATGAAACTGGAACGAGGGTTTGACGTGTCAGCATGTATGAGGCCTAAAGTTCAGTTTTCCAACACCTTGTTTTGACAATTTAGAATTACCTGAACGAGCAGCATAAAATGTATAACAGACAAGTCTAACATGTTGAATGCGGAACCTATATTCATTGTTTAAGACCTGCCGATCCCCCCCCGTGGTACAAATACATTTAGCCAGGTTTGACTGCTGAATAATATGCATTTGTAGCTGCTAATGTAGCGTTTGTAGAGATGCCAATAAAATTAAACTGACAAACTGTCTATTTTTACTTCACTGTCCAATAAGTGAAACAAGTGTGGAAATGCGTAAAAGAAAGGATTTGTGACATCAATGGAATTTCTTCAAATTTATTTGTTTTGGTAGAAAGAAAACATGTTAACGGTTGGACTTGGCAACTCTCTCCAACTCGTCCTTCTTCTTGATGGCGTAGGAGTTAGATGAACCCTGAAATCAGGAGAAGAGGGGTGGTTAGTTTACATCAATATACAAACTGAAGACCAGATGTCAGGCAAAAATAAAAATACACTATTTCTTTAAATTCTGTAACTCCACCTTTAAACAGCCCATATGGGATACAAGAGAAACATTGTCTGACGAATTAAACACTGGTCGGTAGTGTAATGTATCTTTGTTGGTGATTGACTGGGCCACAACAGACTACAGCCAATGAATAAGCAAAGATATTTCTTCTACGAGCACTCTAGCACACCAGGACAACGGGTGTATCCAGGCGTGACTCTAGCCTCGCTTTTGCACAAAATAAAAACAATTACAGCAAATGCAGCATGAAGTAAAACATAATCTGAGGTTCCTCTACAGCAAACATTTATTTCAATCTGCCATGATGGGATGTTGGAGTTGGACAGCCAATTTAATCTGTGGAGACTTTAATCACTGGTTGCCATTTGCTCTATTGCAGCCTCCAAATATTAGTTTAAATCAGCTGTAATCAGAATTACAGACTGCATTGTGTTAAGGTACCGTTTCAACGCTACTTCACAAGAATCAGAAGGGTGCAATAATAGGAATGATATCAAGTTATCTTCAATCAGATAGTGAGCATGCTATAAGTGAATAAACCGTTACCTTCGCGGCATTGATCAGCTCATCAGCCAGGCACTCTGCAATGGTCTTGATGTTCCTGAAGGCAGCTTCTCTTGCGCCTGTGCACAGCAGCCAGATAGCCTACAGGACGAGTAGAGACATTAGTGGCTGACAAATTACATTTGGTGAATTTAACGCTGGTCGGTAGTGTAATGTATCTTTGTTGGTGATTGACTGGGTCACAACAGACTACAGCCAATGAATAAGCAAAGATATTTCCTCTACGAGCACTCTAGCACACCAGGACAACGGGTGTATCCAGGCGTGACTCTAGCCTCGCGTTATGCACATAATACAAACCGTTATTACAGCAAACAAAGCAACTTACAGAAAAGAAAAAACATTGGGTGCCGCCTTGGATTCTGACATTTCTGATTTTAGCTATGTAGTGATGAGTTGAGAAAAATATAAAAATTGGGAGATATTTTGCACAACAGTTTCATGATTACACTGCAGTAGCAATGGAACATCCAATGTGCTTCCTTTTCTCATTAATGGAATTCATCGGCCCACTTTTACAGCAGTATTCATTTTCTTTATGGACTGTACAACTCCTGCCATGTAAACTCTAATTAAATGAAAGGTGAAATTGTAATTTGTCTAATGTGTGTTGCATTAGAAGGAAGAATGCAAAAAAAAGCACATTTTCCAGGTATGTAAAGCACAAGCTCTTTCATTTTCTGGGGTGATTCCATTTTCATATTTAAATCAAAGACTAGCCTTTAAGAAAACCAATGTTTGTTTTATTTGAAATGTTATATTTGAGTGGGTTTACCTGGTTGACCCTGCGGAGGGGTGACACGTCAACAGCCTGCCTCCTGACGGTACCAGCACGCCCAATACGGGTAGAGTCCTCACGTGGACCACTGTTGATGATAGCGTTCACCAGGACCTGGAGGGGGTTCTGTGGACAACATTTTCACCTTAATTTATATAAACTGAAACATGACACAAAAGTATTTTTTTCTTCAAATGTAGTTCCTCAAGGTCTGCTAGCTGCATGTTCTGTGTGTTACATTTAGTTTTTAATTAATATGGGATAAAAGACAAAACATTATTGTCTGACAAATTACATTTGGTGAATTAAACACTGGACGGTAGTGTAATGTATCTTTGTTGGTGATTGACTGGGCCACAACAGACTACAGCCAATGAATAAGCAAAGATATTTCTTCTACGAGCACTCTAGCACACCAGGACAACGGGTGTATCCAGGCGTGACTCTAGCCTCGCTTTTGCACAAAATACAAACAATTACAGCAAATGCAGCATGAAGTAAAACATAATCTGAGGTTCCTCTACAGCAAACATTTATTTCAATCTGCCATGATGGGATGTTGGAGTTGGACAACCAATTCAATCTGTGGAGACTTTAAACTAGCATCACTGTTCACCAGTTGCTCTATTGCCGCCTCCCAAATATTAGTTTAAAAATCGGCCTTAAATATGCTGCACACTACATGCATACCTCTCCTGTCAGCAGGTGGATGATCTCGAAGGCGTGCTTGACGATGCGACATGTCATCAGTTTCTTGCCGTTGTTGCGGCCGTGCATCATCATGGAGTTGGTCAGACGCTCCACAATGGGGCACTGGGCTTTACGGAAACGTTTGGCCGCATAACGTCCTCCAGAGTGAGGCAGGTACTTGGCATACTTCTCTTTCACAGCAATGTAATCCTGTAGTAAAAAAGGAGGAGATTTAAACATGGTCTGTGCAGATCTTACCCAGGCTTTATTAAGGTACAGCATGTATGAAGACTTAGTGTGTCTGAGTTGGTGATTGACTGGGCCACAATAGACTACAGCCAATGAATAAGCAAAGACAATTTCCTCTACGAGCACTCTAGCACACCAGGACAACGGGTGTATCCAGGCGTGACTCTAGCCTCGCTTTAACAATCATATAGCTTTCGATAAATTGTGAATATTGAAACAATTTTAGTTGCCTTATCATATGTTTCTATACAACAGCTACTTTCACTTCACGGTATACCTGCAGGGAGATGTCATTGATCTGGACATCGTCGGTGCTCCACTTGCCAAAGAGTTTGATCTCTGGGGACTCAGCCACAGCTGGGGCAGTTTCCCACTCAGTCACTAAAGGAAAAGGTAAAAAGGCACACGACGGTGGTCAATTCTTGCTGTAAAGTTAAACCAAAGCCCATTACTCTTCAGACAACTATTTGTGAAGCTTAGTGTTCACCTATTAAATTGTACACAGGACTGGGGAATTCTAATCGTTATAGGACATCCATCTTGGGAACATGGATATGCTCCCAATCACAAATGGTAACATGCAGGGTTGATATTGACCACATTATAAAGACAAATGTTATTGTTGCATTACATCCGTATACATTAAATTGATCTAGCGCTAACGTTACGTTGCAACGCTTTTTCCGTTTAAATGTTTACCTTCACGGAGTTACATACGTAGCTAAATAAACTACTACTATGTAGCTTTAACAATGATACGCGAATGTGAAGTTGTGATTGAGTGTAATGGAAGAAGCTTGTTAAAAAGGACAGCCACATTTTCACATCAGGGCCCGAGATGAAGCCTGGTTCTCCTTAATTAACGTAACGTTAGCTTGCCGTCAGCTAACGCGCTAGCGGACATTTGACAAATTGCGTCATTTTACAAGGATATACAGGGGTGATATTTTCGACTGAAGAATAATGTGTCACGTTTTTAAACTATTGCAGTATTAATATAAATAGAGTACTGAATGTGAGATCTATCGATGTGGCTGATCAACATGCCGCATCCACATGTGCTAAGAAGCTAGCCACATGCTAACGCTCACCGTTGTGTGCTCGTAGCAAAACTCTTAGTGCAAATAAAACATCAGAATGGCAAAACTTTGACGTGTATTTCTTATTTTTTGGACAACAGGAGTAAGCATCTTGTCTATTTAACAGAGAAAACTATTTTTAAAGATGTATGGAAGGAGAGAAATATGAATTCTTTACTCACTTGTGTCTGCCGTTCTGTACCACACTTCTCAGAGACGGAAAAGGGCCTTTTCCAGGCGGCGCGTGCAGATATCCGGTGAAATTGCGGGTTACTTCCGGTGCGCAGAGCATGCAGGGAATTGTATTTTTTTGTTTCTAAGAAAGCAACTAACAAGAGGGCTACAAGCCTACTTTTTAAGAATATAAATAAGTTGATAACATGTTTAAGCTGACATTGCACAGGTCGATAGTCCATTTGACTCATAACACGTGAAAACAATGTCATGATAATAAATTATCATTACACCTGGGTAAAACAGAGTCCATTCTCTTCGGTTCGAAACATAATCTCAGCAAATCCGACGACTTCTCAGTTGCAGTGGGTGACATTATTGTCACAAGTAAGAAGGAAATTACATACCTAGGATCTATTCTTGAGGCAAACCTCTCCTGTGACAAAATGGCATCCAATGTAATAAAAAAAGTCAATCAAAGAACTAGATTCCTATACCGGATCTCCTCTCTGGTAAACAAAAACACCCTGAAAACTCTGGCAGGAGCACTCATTCAAGGGTACTATGACTATGCTTGCACGTCATGGTACCATAGCACCTCCAAGGCGCTAAAAATAAAACTTCAAACATCACAAAATAAACTGGTCAGACTACTGCTTGTCCTTTCATCTAGAACCCACCTCACCTCTGCCCACTTTGACAACCTAGGATGGCTTAGAGTAGACGACAGAGTACAGCTACTTGCAATGGGCCTGGTCTACAAGATCCAATACACCTCTATGGTACCCATGTACATGTCAAAATTCTTCCCAAAGGTCAAGGAATATCATGATCATAACACCAGAGGGAGCTCCACAAATCATGTAAAACCCAGATTTGGCACAAAAAAAGGGGAATACACATTTCGCAATTATGCCACATCAAGGTGGAACGCTCTTCCCACTACTGTAAAGGAAAGTAAAACTATACTTACCTTCAAAACCTCTCTTAAAGAGCACCTTCGGGGGAGAGCATTGCAAAACTGGCTCTGGTAATGGTACAAATCTCAACCTGTCGTACAATGGACAGCTTCCCCCCCCATCTATGTATATAGGCCTACTCGCATTTTAGACTCTGTTACAACTGTATATCTGTAGACTTGGTATGTCTTAAATGTCCGGTTAGGATGTATTAGAACGAAATCTAAAATGAAATTTGTAAGTAAGCCATCTGTATGTAAAAAAACACCTGTATGTCAATTGTAAATAAGCCATCTGTATGTCAAATATGTCTTGTATGTCTTAAATGATATGATGAATTGGAAATGGGGGACCCTGATGTAAACAAGACGAAAGTCTTTCTCTGGTCTGCATCCCCTTAACAATTGTATGTTTTGAGCTGTACTGTACTGTACCCAATATACAAGCTGTTAATAAACCTTTCAATCAATCAATCAATCATGCAAATGAGCATGGAAAGATTTTTTTTTTTGCTTTGGTTTGTTTCATGTTCTCAAATGTATGTTGTCCTTTTTTGTGTTTTGCATATATTGAAAATATAAAGTGATTTTTTTTCAAGAAAATGAGTGATGTATTTATTTGCTTTAATCTGTTCACTCTTCCATTCATCCAAATAAATATATTTTACAAAGTAGGTTGATACTTTGTCACACCTAAAAAGTACATAAGCAGATCCAGATATACATAGTTTGGCTTTAAAAATCAAATAAGTATATTGATATTTGATTTAATAATTAAATTAAGAATATAGATAGAATTGGAGGATGACCCCTCTTTAATGGTCCCACATACATGCACACAGCACACACAGTGACATTTGACCTCTGCATTTAACCCATCCTAGTACTAGGAGCAGTTTTGTGCTGGTTTAAATATTTTAGGGTTTCCTGAACTTACTAGACAAATACTTCTTGTTGTAAAAAATAAAACGAAAAGAGACATTACAAATTGCCTTTTATTGAGGAATTGACATTGGACACATTTTCCAAATACTGTAGAAATTGTAGGACAGTCAAAATAGTAGTTTCTGTTTAAATGTTAAAAAAAACTGTCCACAACCACATTTACATTTTTAAAGCAATAAAACTTGACCAGAGAAAGGACATCCCTTAAATACTTAATTTATGCAGCTAGGTTAACTAACTTGTCAAAAGCAGGCATGACACAAAGGATGCAGCCATCAAAATAATACTGCAAAGCTAACAACCTTAAAAACAGTTGATCAATTCCCTTCTTTTTATCTGGTTAAACCTTGTGCAATGAATACTTTACTCAATAAAATCCACTTTTTGTTCTATTAAACAATCAATTTTTGCATTGCTTTTTTCCTTTTGAGCAACACCTATTTTGTAACATCCAATAAAATGCAAACGGTTAATAGAAATCCCTTCTGCAACAAACAGACAAACATGTAGGTAAAATGCCTGAGATATCTAAATGGGATGGTAGGTAAAGAGCGCCATGGACAATAGTCTGGTGGACAAGTAAACACTAATATAGCACTGCCCCTCTACAGCCACTCTTCATCCACCCCTCTTCATCCTAAGCACCATCATTAAAGGCAGTGTGTTTTAGCACTTCGGTATGGGACACAAAACACAGAGGCATGAGGGGAAAAGGTAAGGCTTAATCTATGAAATCTCTAAAGCACTGCATGATAACGATAGCATGATATTTACAGTCAGATTTACACATAAATAAAATGGAGGAATACAAATATATAAATTACTTCATCACAAGATGAGCAGGGCAGTGAGTCTGTACATGTAGACACAATAACAGAACGTCGATCAGGCACTGTTGAGTTGTGGGTTGTTTTGAGGTATGTGTGATCAAACACACAAATGGATATATTCTGTGTATTTATTTATTCTAAATAAAGGGGCACTCACTCCACCATTTTTTTACAGTCATGAGGGACTACTGAGCCTGTAAAAACTGTACAAATGTCTCATCTGCAGCATTGATACATGACCCTTCTGAAAGTCCCCTTCTGAAATGCAAATCAAAACTGCTGCAGTCCTCTTTTATGTTGATTTGCTTTACTGTTGCAGGGTGTAATAACATAATGGCTAGTTTAACCTCTACCAAGTTTATAGGAGCCTTCCTATTGGTTGCTTCTTAAAGTTTGGGCCTTTTTATTTTCTGAGAAAATACCTTTAGCACACATGGAAATGCTGGATTTGTTTGACAGCAGAACGGTTAATAAGAAATAATTAAAATATGTAGTTTTACATGTTGATGAAAACCAAGCAGCTGGCTGAAGTTTCATATACTGTACCAGTAATCCCACACCTTCTTAAACATCAAGGTTAAATAATGGTGTACTTCCTCAACGCCGTTTACATGAGAAACAATAAGCATGTGCAGGGTGCAGATGGACGATTTACTACTGTTAAAATAATAATTTAATTTCTCAACTTACAAGGCCCCTATTTACCTCCTCAAATTCACAAACATTAAATGATTTCGAGGACTTATGGTCATGAGAGTGGTATAAATCTCCTTATCTGATACGCTGCAAGAAAGCAAAGTAGTGGAGATTCCCTTTTATGTAACTTAAATAGTTCAGAACCTATAGTCCAAACTTTGCCAGCAAACACTACAATTACGAAGTAATTTCTTGAATCTGTAATCCAAAAATTGAGATGACATGCTTCATAGTTTATAGTAGAGGCAGAGTTTCACACATGGTGGAAATGAAGAGCTCCTTAACCTGCAGGGTGTGTATTTCTGTTTTTTTGTATCTGTGTGTGAGTGTTTTGTTTTACACCAGCCACTTCTCCATGCACAGGTGGAACACAGTCTCATTTGAGTGCCAATACACGTGTTCCACGCCGGGAACAGAACAGATGATCAGATCTCCACGAGCCCCAAGCGTCTTCAGACCAAAAACATCCCTTAAATACATCTGAAACAGGGAAAAAACAAGCAATATGATTTATGGCAAATTTCAGGCATTTATTTTGTAAAATGTCTGTTATTTCTAACAGCTTATTTAGGTTGGAGAACAATTTAAAATCTTTGAAACTTTCTATAAAATAAGTTATTTAGTTGGAAATGTATATATGGTGTCTGCTTGTCAGGTCAATATTTGTTTTTTAGATATCTTTGACCTATATGTTTGCTTGTGCATGACACAATAAATAAATATGGATAGAAACAATATACAATAATGTTAGGGTATTAGTAATGTTCACAAGGGGCAATCATACTTGCCAACCTTGAGACCTCAGAAATCGGGAGCATTCCAAAATGCAAAATGGATCGCCGGAGCTGTTAGATTAACATTAACATGTTTATTGTAGTTGTAAGTGCACTGCCTTGCGGCCTGTAGCACCATCCTTGATGGAGCATAGGCTATGTGTGGGCTGGACCTGTATTTTACAGGAAAGGATTGAGCAGAGGGTAGAGTTGTTGATTCTTGTTCTGTTTTCTGTGACTATCTTCCTCACCCTCTCAGACTTTCAGTTGCACGCTAAAGAGATGCGTTACCATGGAAACCAAACAATGGTGTAACTGTAAAGTCTGAGTGGAAACAGCAGAGTAAATCGGATTTTGTCAGAAATCGGGAGAAATGCGGGATAAATATGACCCCGGGAGGAAACCGGGAGAGGGCAATGAAATCGGGAATCTCCCGCAAAAATCGGGAGGGTTGGCAAGTATGGGGGCAATACAATCAAATAAAGTTTGTTGTTAATGTGTTTCTGTGGAATGATTCTTTCACTCACATCCTGGTGCTGCATCTCAACGACCGTGTCGTTGTCGTCAAAAAATCCAAACTGACTAAAGTCCATGAGGGACAGAGAGAGAGAAAAGATAAAGTGTGAGCATCACATGAGAGTCATCTGATCAGCCACAGTCAAGAAAAAGCAACATTTTCAAAGCAGAGACGTGTGAAGTGAGCGTGAAACATGTCATAGGACAACGGGAAAAAAGGATTTGGTGAAGCAACAACAAGGCTTTCATAAAGGGTATCAATGATACTCTGCACTGGGGTGAAGTTACTGTTACTGGGCGCCTTAAGTGTATGTGCTAAGTAATGTTAAAGCATTTTAATGCAAAAAATGACACCAAAACTTTCAATAAAAAACTTTGAAATGGCTAAGAATGACTCCTTGACTATGTGTACTTTGCCACCAATAACTGGAGAATACTGTAAAACATTTTTGTCTGCAAGAAAGAGCATTACATGAAATCATAAAGCAGAGGAAAAGCGTCAAAGTATTTGTTATAAAATGTTAGCGACAGAGGACGAACTCACCTCGACTGCCAGGGAGTGATGACTCCATCGTCCGGTCCTCCAACCAGCACCAGCTTTTTTATTTTCAGGAAGTTCTTCTTCCACTCTGAGATAGAGAGGTACACTTTAGTACACTTAGTTATGTATGGCTGCACAACATATAGCAATCCAGTATGTACTGTAAGCTCTGCCATTAACTCTACTACGCACTGTGTATGATATCATTTATTAAATATATAAATGATTTGTTTATTATAAATAAATGTATTAAAAAGGGATTACAATTCGAAGACCTGGATAGTCAAAGTTTTTACTGTCAAATGATAGACTAACTGAAACAAAATGCAAGTTTAAAAAACATTTACAGACAAGCCACAACATCCGTCTACTTTTTTGTAGCTATGAGCTCAAACCTACTGTTGCATAATAACAATAAAGCAACATCCCCTGATGGTTACATTCATTCAACTTTTGGATGAGTTTTACCCTCAAAGAATTTGCTGACCTGTTGAATTTGGATTTGATCGCTCGCTGTTGAGCAGAGCCAAATAATCACTGCTGTTCACATACATGTCTCTGTGGTGGGGGTCTGGAGGAAGAGGACAAACAACCAGGATGTCAAAAGACTTATTTAGGAAGCTTTCTTACACTTAATCTCATATCCTTTTCTGAGCTTGACAAGATCCAGAATATAAATAATTCTCACCGTTCCAGTAGTTGCAGATGGAGATCCTCTGACCTACCGATGTGTAGCAGAGGTGGAAGAGGTTGGACTTCACAAACTGTGGGAAGAGGTACCTCAAGTAGTCGGTGTCTGATGAGACAAAGAGCGTGATGAGACACAAGCTTAACGAGTTATGGAACAAACAGTCCTTAACATGTTAAATCTGGAATAACAGATTTTTTGCCAATTTGGGGCGGTAACAGGTTAACAACATAACATTGAAACATAGTCTCTTCTGAGTAGATACAACAACTTGCTGATTTTCTAATCTTCTCTCTCTTTTAGCTTTTTTGTTTTTGTTTGACTCTACCAACTTTTGAGTGAAATATTTGTCTCTTTAACTGCTAAATGCTCCACTATTTACACCAGGTAACCAACATGGGTTGTTAAAGATGTCTTTGCTGGCTGCTGCAGTCGTAGACAACACAATGAGCATTCAGAGTGAACAGAAACGGTGAAGCTCAAACAAGAGCTGAAATCCACTCTAATGGGTTTATAACAGAGAGAAGCTAACATCAGGGGATATTTACAAGGAGTGTTGCCCCTCTAAAAATCACAGATTCACTGAGATTACACATTGTCATTTGATGAATTGTTGTAACAACTATTGATTATAGTTGCTTTAAACATAATCATGTGTTCAGCCTTTAAAAGTAGAACTCACCTCCATACTGCCCGGCCTGCGGCGAGGACAGAGAGATGAAAGACTGGACGTTGTGGTCGTTGAGAGTCGAGAGGATCCCTCTGCAAATAAGCCCACCTGTGAAAATGACACAAGTCTGTACATGAACATTGTTTACACATTTTGGATATTTAATGTACACAAATCATGTTTTTGATTATATATTTTCTTTTCCAGTGTATATTTTTTAGGAGAATTGTACATACAAATGAATTATACATAATGATATGCTACGACTTCAGTCTACACTTTTATTCATTATAAGTTTCCTTTGGGCTTACTATTTCAAAATTAATGACTTTTTTATATACATTATTCTTAATATGTGTATTTAAGTTGTACTTGAATAAACAAAACGGATTGCCTTGTTTTGACCAACAAACAGACAAAAAGGTGCTAAATTTACTATCAGATAAGACAAAGTAAAACATTATGTATTTATTAACTAGTTGTTTTATTTTTAATCTAATCAAGATTGCACACTACTCTTTTTAATATTCATGTTTCAGTTTCAAAAATTGAAACGTCTTCACATAAATATTTGTGGTAACAGGTTGTATAATTTCCACGTGAGTAATTCACTGTTGGGCAAAGGAAATGTCATGGGCATTCACATATATTCCCCTGGTTTTTAACATAGACTGTATATATAGGTTTTTACCAACAGGAACATTCGGCAGTTTGAATAACACACTGCAGGTTGGGAATTTCCAACTCCAGACTGAAAGTGAAATCTCAGGAGTTGAGAAAAAATCCCTTGTAAAGCCCCGTCTTTTAAATAAAAGAGTGAAATACACTGAGGAAACTTATAGCAAGATTGGCACAAATACTTTTTTATCATTTTAAGAGAATACCACATTGAAGTTCATTGTATTTCATTTGCAGACATGCACTCACAGACCTTGAGAGTAGCAGATAAAATGGACCCCGTCTTCTGCATTTTGCATTATTGGGTGAATAGCTTCCTTGAATCCCTCCACCTGTTTCCACATGGGCTGCAGGCTGGCACTTCTGTCAAACAAGTCGATGACGGAAACATTTGTGCCAGGATGAGACTGCAGGAGAAAGAAGAGGAACATTTCACAACTACAACTGCACTTATAGACGTATTAATGGATCACTACTTAATAAGGCCAAAAGCAACATAATGTACATTTGTGTAAACTTCAGTTTGATATCAATTAATATAAGCAATATAGCCATTCTCACATAATCTGATTGTATCTAATGGGGCAATCACATGACTCAACTCCATTTGTAATAAAAGGTCCACAGGGATGTTGAGGTATACCAAATGGAAAGGATGTGCTTTAAATATTCATTGGGCAGTACAGGCTTTCTGAAGTAGACAAACTAGGGTCTTGATTTCCGTTTTCTTTGCCTTCAGAAATATGTTTAGTCTGGTTCCAGTCTAACAGCAGATGTGAAAAATAGGAAGTTAATCTTGGTTTAACCTAATCAACCTTCATAATTAAAATGGCACCACATCCACCGCTATCTTAAAATGTGCGTTTGTTTCAGAAGTGGGTGTGTAAATAATACAATAATTATTTTCAAGAAAAGCTGGACAGGTCACATTATATCAATGTCCATTCATTACCGCGGACTTTACTGAATATAAACCTCCTCAACATAGACTACTAGCCTAATCATCATATTTTATAATCCAAACAGCGCACATTAGCTCAAGAAAGTTATTAATTGTTTTTACATTAACATGCAGTGTGTACAAATTAGTACAGTGCAAACTACAGGTAATATCGTCATATTAAACAGAAATAGCAAATGTACCTCTATAATAATACATTTCAGTGCACCAAACCTTTATTACAGTAGCCTACTGATCACTCAATTTCCCGTGTTATTGCAATTAGAATATTGCAATATATTATATATATATTCTACTCTTATTATAAAAACTGATCAATATTACATAAGATTGCATGTTTTAGGTAGGCCTACACGTTGTACTGATAAGGCAGTGATATAACAAGGCCTGGAGAATATAAAGTATAAGGTCAACCCCTGAAAAAACAAAATGTACCATTCATGTTATAAAGTATAAATATAATAAAAATAGCTAAAAAAGAGGCAAATGTAGCGCCTCACTGTTCATTGGAACCACTTACCTCGTTTATGAACCGCTGTAAGTCTTTAAAATCCCCTGAGCTGTCGAATAAACCGTGCACGATGATCACCGGCTTGTACCCGACCGCTGCAGCCCAGAGACAGGCACCGAGCAGCGGGTAGAGCAGCCCGGCCGCCCCGCTGATCCTCCTCACCCTTCGGCTTGACAAAGCGGGAAGGGAGTCCTTCATTTTATCCCAGAACTATTTTTAAAAAACCCGCTTAAATCGTGTTAAAAATAAAAGAGATTACTTTCAAATGTAAATAAAAACATAAAATCTTGATGTTTTTGCTAATGTTTTGCTATCATCTTCATTTCCATTTTTTGCCCAAGCTGCGGTAAAAAAAAGAGCTAAAATGTCGCGCATCAGTCCCTTGAATACTCTGTTTTACACTAGTTGTATATTGCTTACTTAAAAGAAAAACAGCTGCAGCGCTTTGCTTTGGTTCCTTTTGTTTGTTCCGGTTTAAATTAAACGTGATGCGGCGTCTGTAACGTCATTTCCGGTTTCAGCTCGTCCAATCAGCAGCTTGGGCACATAACACTCCCCTACAGTATGTTACTAAAAAGGTAAACAATTTGTTTTGAATGAAAAATGATAAATGTCGTTGTTCAGATATTCATTTTACATCACAAATATGTGTCTTTCTTTAATAATGTTGTACTAATACTGTTCACTTGCATAGCAGAACAAGAAAGGGATGAGTGTTGGTTCTCACATTTCTGTTTACTGCAAATCCCACATCATTGTTGTCTCCTTTGCACATGTACAATTCATGTAGGCCTACTGGATTTCCCTAATATTTTCTTAATTTGAAATGAACTTTAATGTCCAAAGTAGAACAGGATTATTGAAACAGCACATCAAATCGGTGTTGCTTGTTCCCTATCTCAGTGGGTCAGCGGCCTGAGAAGTCGCACTAGTACGACAAGCAGACTTTTGGAACAAACACAGCTGCACCTTTGCCAATCACTGTACTCTCACTCTCTCACACACATTCACACAAATCATTAAAAATGCAAAACCATGTGATCACAGGCTTTATTAACCAGTCCTGCAGGTTGAGAGTAGAACAATAGGTCGTAGCGAGGAGGAGTGCCAAAGCCTCTTTACATTCATTTCAGCATAAAGTAATTTCTGGCTTTTGGTCCATTTCAAACAGAAAGTTTAACAAGACAATAAAGGGTTTCCAAAGACATGTATATATTAAAGCTGATGTGCAACAGCTGGAACATATGTATTCACAATAGAGGGTACTAGAAAGCCTACAGGTCATCCCATGACATGGGAGTGCAGTCAGTTTCTACAGACACGTTTTGGCTTGTTCTGATCAATGACTGAGTGTCAGGTTGACTTTGTTTTGGTTTCACATAATGGAGCATTAGATGCCCTTTAAGTGCTTTTGCTGGAGAGCATAATGTAGGCTGCTTGGTTAGCTCTTGCAAGAAAAGAAAAGGAAAGTGATTTATTGCTTCATGAAAAAAGCATTAAAAAAGCATCAAAAGCACCTCAGAGACAGTTTTCTGCCTTCAAAATTAGCTCAGATTTAACCGCTCTAGTGAAGCATTACATGTACAAGATAACATTCAAAACAAGCCGTATGAAGACAAAAACATTGATAATAACATCTTCTTTATTTTCCCAGGTTAGAGAGGTTGGGGAACAGGAGCAGCTCTACACGGTAGGCTGCAGTAGCTCCTGTAGCTGACACAGAGTGTCCTTCAAGGTGAGAGCCAATGTTTCCGCATGTGTTTCCTCACAGCAGTTGAAGGCGGTGATGGAGAAGTGTACGTGGTCTGCTTGAGGGTTGTAGCAAATGGCATAACCGTCAGGAACGAGGGGGCCGAAACACATCACGCTGTCTGTGTTCGCAGGCACCTGAAGGAGCAAGAGGGAGGATGAACGTGAGCTCATGTACCAAAAGAAAGAGAGTTAGACATGAACAAATATCTCACAGCATTGTCTTCTGGATTTCAAATACTTAATTAATTTTAGTATTGAGCAAATTAATCATGAAAGTAGTTGTTCCTTTCCTTTCTTTTCTTGATAACCTCATTATCCAGCCCTTGTTTTTTTATTTACATTAAATTACATGTTACTTGTTAGACGCTTTTATCCAAAGTGACTTACATACTCAATATTGTGGGCAATCCCCACAGGAGCAATTTGGGGTGAAGTATCTTTCCCAGGGACACAACGACATGCGGACTGCAGTGGGGTTTGAACCTGTGCCCCCCCTGATCCGAACACCAACGCACTAGACCACTACGCCACCCGTTTATTTAACCTTTATTTAACCAGATAAAAAGCATTGAGATAAAATCTCATTTGCAATGCTGACCTGGCCAAGAAGGCAGCAACGTTACACATAAAACATTTACACAAACATATAAAATACAGAGAACATAACTAAGAAAACAAAAGACGAAAAAGCAGTCACTACATTGTGCACATTAGGACAGTAAGAAAGGCACACTCCTTATTACTGCAAGAGCAGCTGGTGGTAAGCACTTCAGACTACTTCAATTTAACACATGCTATTGAGACAAGTGCTGTCAGTTTGAGGCGTGATTGAAGGTCATTCCAAGACCAAGGACCATAATAAAAAAGACCCCTTTTTCCAGCCTCAGTCCGCACAGCAGGAACCTGGAACCGTATCCAGGCACTGGATCTGAGGTTGTAAGAGTCACAAACTGGAGCAAATCTGGCACATATGTACAGTGGAAACTTACCTAAAATGGCTTTATACATTAATAAAAACCAATGCTGCATCCTACGCATACTAAGTGAGGACCATCCAGTTAGGCTATATTATATATATATATATATATATATTTTTTTTTTATTATCAATGATCAGTCCTATAGGGTGCATTTGATATATAATGCAGTGCAGCATGGTAGAGTGGGTCAAGTTTGGCCAAAACAGTGGGACAGGCAAATCTATAAATGGTATCACCGTAGTCCAGCTGGGACAGGAATAAGCCAGAGACCAACCTTTTACGGGATGAAGTTGAAAAACAACATTTAAGTCTGTAAAGGAAGCCAAGAGTGAATTTCAATTTCTTTGATAGAACTTCAATATGGTATTTGAAGTTCAGATTACTGCGTAAATATTATTCAAGCAAGCAATGGCTAAAATAGTGCTTGCTAATATTGGGGGAAATTTCTTAAGAGATTTCTCTTCCCCCCGCAGTTGACATGCCATTAAATGGCACATACAATACATGATATAAAGACAAAACTCATAAATGTCATTAATATCAAAACATCTGACAACTACTGGCTTTTACTAATTAATCTATTGATCTAATGCAGACTCATTAATCGTTGTTCTATGCATATTAACGGCTAGAGACTGAGAAAGTGTGAAAAGGAAGTAGTGTTGACTGATGAATTAATCAACAGGGAAAAGAAAAGCAAGAAAACTCCCATTATGAAGCAGATGGTTATATTGTAAAGGGGTAATAACCAGTGTTGGGTGTATTGCGTTACAAAAGTAACGGAGTTACAGTAATATATTACATTACTTCGTTAGAGCAAAAAGTAACGCATTACTAATGAAATGTGGGTAATATATTACCCGTTACAATGCTCAGTAACGCAGTTACAATACATTTTAACCCGAAATTAAATGGTGTTTTGTTTTTTAAGAATGTACTAACATAGCGAGACATTCCGACACCAGACAAATTGTGCGGGTAGATTAGTAAACCTGGTGTATTTACCCTTCAGGCTTTGCGTCGGGATCTTCGGGGCAGTTGAATGTTATGCACCCTCTTTTAAAAAAAAAAGAACGGAGCGAAAAATACAAAGAAAAAATGGTGTCAGGTGCGCGTGACCTGCTCCGCTGTGCGTGCATCATTTCCAAAGTGCTTCCACAGCAGTGACTCACATCTGTGGATAATCATTTATACGAAAATGGTTAAAGCAACCATCACTAAACGCCAGCAACACTGCATCTACTGCAGACAGTAGCAACAGGTCAGATGGGGACATCACGTTACCCTCCGTTGTGGACACTAGCTTACTCCCGCCTGACTCGCCGTCCTCGCCCCCGGAGCAGCAGTCTTCGTCGCCCGAAACTAAGCCGCCCCTCTTCGGCCCGCAGGTGCCAGGATACCACGGCAAAACAGAGCCTGCCCAGGTATATCTAAACAAGTATCCGCCTGTACAGTGGGGTAAGGCGCTCATTTTGCAGCTCGTGGTATACAAATAGACAATGGAGTATTCATGTGGAAATAGAGCCATATTCTGCCATGCCTGTAGAAATGTTGGGTCAGAAATAATGTATACAATAGCACAGATGCCTTCACCACGAATGGCTACAAAAATCTCGTATCCCAAGCTTATCAACGAGCTGATGTTGCAGTTGAAATGTTCTCCAGGTCACAAAGTCAACCTCACATGATGATGTGATACCAGTTTTCAAGCACAGTAAATATTCTCTTCCCAGAGTATATGATGGGACCAAGGTGATGATTTAGTACATGGCTTTAATAATACTTTTGCTTTTCAATGTTTGCCATTTCAAACCATGAGCTGGTTCAAATCATATTTGCCTTGATTTACAATAATGTGCTCATTTCTTTTATCAGTACAGCTTTAAGCTTTTGTGCTTTTCTTTGCCATAGTCCACTTTGGACTATATGAAATATTTCAGGATTGCACTTTTAACTCACTTGAAATGTTCTCACTTGCTTGATTTCAAAACATAGCAAATGCCATAATCTGTTCATTGGGGACCATAACATCAACCCTATTTTTCATTGCTGTTGCCAGCAACTATTGCTCATGCAAACCTACTACAGCTGCGCCCCCTGTGATCTCAGAGGCATTTTGTTCTGGAACCAGGCCTGTACATGGCCATATACTAAACAAACTACAGAGCCCATTCCGTGTCCTGTTATTGTTTACTTCCTGTCTGCCTTCTTCTGGTGATTTATCTGACGTCCAGCACTCCGTCTTTTAACCTCTTTTCCTTTCTCTTTCTTGATCCTCCTTAGCAACCTTCATTATAGTCCTTGACAGTGGTCTGTACTGTATTAACAACGTGTCACATGTTAATAATTTACAATCAGAATCGAGTATTCAACTAAGCCGTGTAATAAAGGTTGTTATGCTACACCACATTGCCCTTCACTGGATGTATAATGAGCTGCACTAAGCTATCAGCATTTAAAATACCTAGCCATTCTTTTGGTGAAATTAACAAAAAAGTAACTAAAGTAGTGTAACTCATTACATTTCAGAGAAAGTAATATTGTAATGTAACTTATTACTTTCAAAAGACAGTAATAAGTAATATGTAATATATTACATTTTGGAAGTAACTTGCCCAACACTGGTAATAACACAAAATGTAAAAATAGAGTCATAAAGACAACACAAGCTTCTGCACAGAACATCAGCAGGGTGATTGCTGGAAACTCCTAAATTACATTTCGTGGCAGTAAATATGCCACATTAAGAGAACATCACATGTCGCATAACAGAAAAACTACTGATTCACCTGCTGAAAGTTCCCTCGTATATTTTCACTGTGTCATAAAACAAAGACAAATTCCTCTTGTGCTACATGACTGTCAATTACTTCCATAAAACAGACCAGCAAGCCACACTTGTACACACAGAAACACACCTGTCCGGTCCGGAGTTTCCAGTGTGTTGCAAGGCCGTAAGCGGTGTCCATGAAGATTTTGGGGATGCTCAGTCCTTCCTCGATGGCCTGCAGCTTGAGCCCCAGCAGGTGGTTGTCTATGCCGTGTCCATTAAGTACCTGCACAGAGCCGATAAAGAGATTTCTGTTGTGTTTATCAGTTAATATCAAATGACAAATGAAAGTTGACTTGTCACTCACCTGATGAGTCAGAGCTGTGTAGGCATCAACAGCTTCTCTGAACAGCTGTAGCTTTGCTTCGTGCTGCAACACAAGAAATAAAACACGCTATGATTCCATCTCTCCACACCAGCATGTCTTTCACATGCTGAAATAAATGCTGTGTTAGCCACAGGGGATCAATTGTGTGGTGTTTCTCACCGAGACAGATGGATCATCGAAGGCCTGAATGAACTTGAGCGTCTGGTTTGTGGGCGAGCGGATGTACTCGGTTCTTCCTCCTTTAAACATCCTCTGAGAGGCGATATCACAGGCAGGACAGACCTCATTGTGGACTCTAAAAACAAAAAGGAAAGGAGTTAATGGAGTAAAACCTAATAGCACTGTTCAATTCAATATTTGTTCATCAACATTGTACGCTACAGGGCAAACAATCGGCTATGTTTTGACACTCCAGTTTCCATAAAAGTTTGTTGGATACAAGCAGGAAGTATACTGTTGCCATTGATTCGGTTAGATTTGTGCTACAATTGAAGCCCATTTCTTTGGCCTAAATTGAAAAGGATGCTGAATTAGCTAGTAGCAGTTCTGTTTGCCACACAGCCACGTTTTAACAGACTACTTGTGTGTTAGTGTGTCATGTGGCGGACCTGTAGTAGGCGAGCTGCAGGGCGACCTGGATGAAGGAGTTTGGACTCAGGTTGTGCTGCTTAGGAAGCTCCTTGCCAAACTTTTTGAAGTTGAACACGTTCACGTCAAGGTCGTTGATTAGTCTGCAGGAGATTTCAAAAACATTACAAACAGACTTATAGGAAGGGCCTTGATCTCAAAGGTCAATGACAGCTTCCTTTCCTGATAAACGTGTTTACACCTCTGTGGCTAAGGCCACATCAGCTTTGTTAGTTTTTCAAGACAAAGCAAACATGTAGCCTACGCTGAGCAGTGAGGGCATTCTTCTCTTATCATCACAAGCACTCATCGTGAACTCTACATTTATAGTGTGAAACTTACATATCGAGGTTCTGCTTGGCATGCTCTATGTCCCTCTTGATTTCTCGGTCTATGTTAAAGTAAAGCTTCTTGGGCATCGGTAGAGGAACCAGTGGCGCTCTCTTTGGGTCTGGCTTCTCACTGCAGTCAAGAAAACATAAAAGTGTGCATGATGTAAAGCTTTGTAAGATTTTATAATAATATATTATTATTAAATCAGAGTACTTTTATTCAGTAACACAGGTAATCTTTGTGAGTGTTGCTTGGAGTTATTAAGCACCCTTTAATAAGAATGTTAGCAGCAGCTTTTAAACGATTCTTTATACACATTTTTTAAGGAAATGCATTACAATTGGGCCTCAAAAACCATTAGACATGTGGACAGTACTTTCATGTCAGCATAGTCTTCATTTAATATGGTCCAGCATGGTAAGCACTATATATAGATACATTTAACCAAGTAACTTACTTAATACACAATAAAGAGATAATACCACTAAGTAAACAGTAGTGAGAACAGGATATTATCTCGTCTCGTCTCATGTTATCTCACCAGTAATCGAGGATGTGATGCAGCAGTTCTGCTATGGGCGGACCCTCGGCTGTGGCTGGTTCATACAGAAGACCCCACGAGCCGTCCTCGCCCACCACAAACTGTTGAGACAAACACACAGACACAGTCAGACTGCTGTATCAATATGTCAGCTTTTCTTGTCATACGTGAATACTGCTGCTGCTCACCTGCAGAGTTTTATCAAACCAGCGGTTGCCGCTGTTTGAGAACGTCCCACCTCCGTGCAGAATCTGTGCTGCCTTGCGACTGGCATACCTGTCAATCAAAGTTGGAAAAAACAAGATGGACACAAAGAAACAAAATAATAAGAAGTCACTGGTGGCAAGTACATTTAGGCAAGTACTGTGCTTTAGTGCAATTCATGAATACTTTTAAATGACTATTTCCATTTTTGATAAGTTCAGATAATGGTATTTCTGATGATGGTTTTGCTTAAGTAAATTTGATGTTTGTTTGTTGTCTGTTGCATGTTTCTTATATAATACATTTCTTTTGCTATTCTTTTGTAAAATAAATATTGCTTTAAGCTTAGAGTCTGTTTTAATCACTTATTAGAACATTGGAGCCTCAAAATTTGAATAATCCTGCTTAAATCAAGGTAAAAGAAGAAAAAAGAGGACTAACTATAAGGACCGGAGTACTTCTTCATCCATTACAAGTGATCGCCTGGCCTTGAAATATATGTACGCTGTTGCTTAAGAACCTGATGTCAACACACAATGGTATCTTAACAAACACACAGGATTGCTCAACACAAATACCTGAGTGGGGACGGAACAGAGGAGGCAGAAAGAAAGAGTTAGAAATGCAGCTTGTTCGTGTCAGTGTGTGTGTGTGTGTGTGTGTGTGTGTGTGTGTGTGTGTGTGTGTCCATACTTTTCATCCGATATCCTCATGACGGGAGAATCCAGACACAGAGAGAAAAGTCCTGTCTCTATCAGCCGCACTGATTCCTTGTTGAGTTTATCTGAGTCATAAAAGGAAGAAATAAAAAGACAGTAATAACTTAGTATTTATAGATGTCTCGGTTTATTCAGTGACATGCACAGTAAAGGCCTCTTACACCCTTTTCTAGGTCTGCATGTAGCTCCGATGTACCTCTCAGCAGCCGGTCGTAGGCCTGTCCCCAGGTGTGACGGTGCTCGCTGGTCAGAATGCCCATCGGCTCTTTGTCCGTCTTCCATGACTGAGAGCGGATCCTCAGCAGCTGCCCGTGGATCTGACTCTCCGTCATCCGAGAGCCGTCGCTGTTGTAAACCTCCAGCTGGAAGAACTAGAAGAAAAACAGGAGGCCATCTTTGTTACGCCTGTCTTCTATGAATGATTTATTGAGAAACGTTGGATTGGTTAAGCTTTCACTACGCAATGTTTTCCAAGATACAGACCGTCTCCAGGAGGGCTGTGTTCTCAGTTAGCACATTGCTTGTTATTATTTAAGCTCTGGGGCTTTTTTCTTTGTCTTTGTCTGCTTCCAACACAAATACTACATTAACAGCACCAACAATTATTCTGTTAATCGATCAGCCAATCCTCAAAAAATGTACCAAAAACTATTCGATAATAACAATAAAGATATGATAGGATAAGATAAAACCCAATTCATCCCAAGAAAAATTGCAGTGCAACATCTTCAAGTGGGATGAGTGCATTACAATACATACAATGCCAAAATAATTAATCAATTAATTAATTAAGTCAATTTTAAAAGTAAAATGACCAAAAACTCACTTGTTCCAGCTGTTTTTAATAAAAATCATTTGCTGATTTTCCTTTTTCAGTATAATACATTTTTTAAATATTTTTTCCTTTTGGAATGTTGGTGACTGGAACTGCTGCCCCCGCAACCCGACCACGGATAAGCTGGAGAAGATGGATGGATGTTGGTGACAAAAATAAAAAAACATTTGAATGACTTTCATTTAGGAAAAATCTTGTTTGTGGCCTTCATCAGTTGTTATTTAAAAATTAACCAAGATAGGGTTAGCTGGAGAATCAGCAAAATATTTTCAAAGACAATTACAGGCAGATTTTTACATTATTATAATAACATTATTAGCATGAAAACTAACTTTACCTCATATAGAAAAGAGATGGTAAATTAAAGGTAGTGAGAATGAGGCTTTAATAGCACTGCTTTCAGATTGGTTTGGTTTCCTTTCTCTGACCTGCTGCCAAAACTAAAGAGATTCCCAATGATCTGCACATTTGTAATTGGTTAAGACAAGGAATCAAAATAATAAAAAAGAAAACAAACAGAGGTGTGATAACACAAGACTCAACATGTCTGCACTGTGGTATGATTTACAATCCAATAAGGATGATAAAGATCAGAGAGACTAAAAGAGCAAAACATTTTAAAATCAGACTGCTTCATCCCACCTGGTAGTTCCTGACCACTGTGATGTGTGTCGGCGAGCGTCGGGCGCGCCCATAGTGAGCGATGTGGTCGTGTTTGGGGCCGGGGATCCTGCAGGAGGAGAAGAGGAGCGGGTAGAGCTCCATGCACAGAGGCTTCCCTCGCAGGTGCTCCAATGGCAGCTGGCCGCTGAAACAGAGAAGCACACACATGCATCTTAATGTTTGTATGATATAATGAGTACAAAAGCTATGTTTCCCTCTGTACTGTAGATACAAAGTATCTGATCACTTCTCTGTGTTGTGTAGTCAACACTTTATAGATTAGCCCATACCAGACTAAAACTCTACAAATGGATGTTATAGCTTGTGAATGCTATGTAAAATGTCCATCTGCAAACTTACAACAGCTTTGAAGTAAAAATTAGTGAAAAAACTATTTTTCTTTGATATGCAGTGGAGAATCTGTATTTTGTTTGTACATGCGGCGATTCATTCATCTGAATACCTTTAAAACAAGCTTTTTGAATATGTCAGTCATACTTACGTGTTGATTATGGCCTTAAAGTCTAGAACTGCTGCAATGAGTTTGGATGAAAACCTAAATGGAGACAAAGGTTGTGTTTGTATTATGTAACACAGTAACATTATGTGATCTCTTTTTAACATGCACAGACGGAAATGAATTAATTTACAACACAAACAGTCATTCATTAACATATGCTCGAGGAGTCAAATTACATTTTGGAGATTACTTATACGCCGGCGTTTTTAAAGGGCAACATCATGACCCAGTGTTTTTACTGGAAACAAAGACACATCACAGCACACCCTTATTTATTATATTTTATTGTTTTTGGGGGGATATTTTAATTTATGAACCTCCAGCAATGACAAATACTGGAAGTTTGAAACAATGATGTAACAACAAACAATACAATTGCTTTCAGAAAGTATCACTATCTTAGTTTTCTATAAAAGCAGTACTAGTGTACACTCTGCTTCATCAGTGTGTCTGTAGTGTGTGTATGATATCATTGACTCACACTAGCTGGCTCCTCCAGCCGTTATAATCTCTCCTGGGCAGAGAGATGGCCGGGTTTGAATGCACTGGTAGCGGCTGTCTGCTCTCCAAGTACGCCCACTGCACCCACAAGGGAGAGATCTACAGGGGAGAGAGGCCACACACACATAAATAGGACTGACATTTAACTCTTGTAAAAGGTTTCCATGTATCAGGGTGGAACAGATTTTTTTCAAAGAAGAAATCACAGTTAAAAGATATTACATTTTGAATACATTTTAAGCATTGAAATATAAGTATTCTTGTGCAAGGTTTTTGGCGGATGCATGTCGTTTTTGTTGTGAATTTGTGCTTTTTCTATCGAAGCCTTTTCCTTGTATAATTCCGTTACTTTGCTGACAATAACAAAAACACTGGAATTGATTATTTTTGGTTGTTTGGGGTCAGAGCTACCTTTCTACAAGAGTGGAAGGGAAGGTGCTGTTTTGCTTTTTGGCACCACTGCTTTAGCCTGATATTGATACCTAGCAGTGATGTTAAATCTGCCTGTGAGTGCTTCAAACATACCACTGCTGCTGCTGCTCTATCTGTGCTTTATTAAAAACACCCATATCTGTCATCCGTCACATTTCCCACACTAATACAGCGGACACAGACCCAGTTCTTTGTGCGTCTGGCTCTCTTCTCCAGTCCTGCCTGCAGCCGTGCACCAAGGCCCCCGGGCCTACCAAACTCCTGCACCATCCTGCGGGTGTGGCTGAGCTCATCGGGGGGCAGCAGGGGCTCCAGGCTCCTGAGGTAACTCTGCAGCGTCTGGACCAGAGGGGGCACCGGCTGCGGGGGCACCGAGGAGAAACACAGCTCCTGCCTCAAAGAAACCTGGAAGAAAGGGAGAAGTTTAAAGATTGTTTTTCTTCTTTTTCCATCTTTTTAATGTTTGAGCTTCACTGTACAGAATGATGACAGAATGTGCAGAGCTTGACACTAAGAATGGATTTTATAGTGAAGTAGAGCTGCAACTAGCACTTATTTTCATCATCATTTATTGTTTGGTCAGGAAATAATGATAAATGTCCATCCCAGTTTTTGTAAGTCCAACGTGATGTCCTGAAGTTTAATTTTGTCAGTCGAACACCCAATTATATTCAGTTTATTAAGATGTAAAAAAAGGGAAAAGCAGGAAATCTCCCTTTTTTAGAAAATGTGTGGAAATGTTTGAATGGAAAAATATTTAAATAGTAAATAGACTATCAGAATAGTTGGTGATTATCTTTCTGGCCATCAACTAATCTTACAAAGGAGAAGGAGTATATATCCTTTCTAAGATGTTTTATACAAATAATAAATAAATATGACATAGTATAACAACTCAACTTTGCAACACTCAGGTGTACATTTCAGGTAATATTTTCCATTTGATTTATTGTTGTTATATATTTTGGTAAAATACCTTTATATTTTACAAAATTATGTATATGTATCGTATCATATCATATGAGGGGGGGGGGGTGTTAAGGATATGGCTGTTCAGTGCACACTCCCAAATAGTGACGTTATAAGAGTAACCAAAGTTTTGGTACAGTTTCACTGTATGTCAGCTCAGTGCAATGACTTCCATGAAAGTTTGACTTAATGCCAATAACAGCAGGGAAGGACCATAGGGCAGGACTAGGGGGCGTATCAAAATAGGAAGTGTAGAAGTTATGACAGTAGAAACATGATCAGCGGCCTCCTTTTCGACTAATAACAGTGCATTAAAAGCTATAAACCAATATGTAAACAGTATGACAGAAAACAGAAAACGACTCACCCGAGACAGCCATGCTCTGCAGGTTCCTGGTTGGATTTTCCTCCAAATCATGGTTCCTTAAATCAGAAATCCACCCCTTGTTGCATCTGTGTCACAATAGGCAGCTTTGAATTTATATTCTGATAACTTTCTGCACAGTCTCCACAGTCAGGTCGTCAAAGTCAAGAAGAAATCCCTCCTCCTACTTCTTCTTCATGGTGGACGCAGAAGAGAGTCGTCGCTCGATGGATCCTAGTTTGACAACATCAGCGCATGTATGCATGTGGTAAAAAGAAAAGTGTTGTATCTTCAAACTGCGAACATGCAAAGATGCACGTACTGAGCTGAACTGAACTGACGCTGCAAGTCTGCACACGTGTTCACGTGAAAATGTTGCTGTAAACAGCTACGTCACCGAGCCACGAACGAACTTTTAAGTGAACGACGGGAGCCGGCTCGCGCCCGCGAACGAGAGTTTTTTTTGTGTGTTTTTGTTATTGTTAAGTAGTATTGTTATTGTACAAGACAGAATGATATGATGATCTCCGCGCTACGGGTGCTCCGTGCATGCATGCAGTGACATGTAATATCCAAGGATTAGAGACGGTTGGATGCTGCTGTTTTGCACATTGCAATACGTTTATTATTTGTATTATGTTTTTTTATGATTAGAGACGGTCGGATGCTTTATTTAGGATTATCTTTAGGCTCAGCAAATATGTGATGTCAGCTGCATGTTGCTGTCTTTTTTTCTTTAGTTAATACTGAAATAGAGCCCTGCTTTTTTGTTAGGGCTTTTTCTTTAAATACAATTTTAAAATGTCGATATAGCCCCTTTTTTTTTTTAAATGTCTATGTGCTTAAGTTTTTACAGGTGTTGCTATATCTGCTTTGTGTAGCGTGGTTCTACAAGCAAGTCAGTGCATTCATTGGGTGGTATGATATCAGAGAGTTACAAGGGTCTGTAAACGCAATGGCCACAATCATTTATATTTTAAAATGTAATTTTTACTTTTGAATACTTCAGAACAAAGGATGTAGGCCTATTGAATCATGTAAATGATATATGCCTATACATATAAATCATTAGTCCAAACAGGGCTACATTTGATTGAATTATAAAAAGTATATGTGGTAAAATGAAGAGCCATTTGGGAGCCGAAAGAGCCGGCTCTTCTTGGTGAGCCGAGCCAAATGATCCGGCTCACTAAAAAGAGCCGGAAGTCCCATCGCATCCCTCCGCATGGTGTCGCTATTACACTCATCATCAACGAGGTTCAGTTTTATATTTTTTCTTTTTGACGCTTTGGGTCTGTTTCTCTTTTTAAATTCATTTTGTGACTCGTTTTTAAATCTTTTAAAATGAACCAGTGGTACAGGAAGTATTCAGACTCTTTATGTAAACCTATTTCTTAGGAAACTGAAGCCTCTATTTTTCTGTATTTGAATTTGCATATATTTTTTAAAGCTTTAATTATTATTATTTTTTTATTGTTTTTTATTTCTTTTGTTGTTAAATTGACTTGACAATTTATTTTCATGATTTTAATTATCCTCATTATAATCATAGCATGTATTTCAGATGACTGCACTATCCAGTCTTGGACTGGAAAAGCAATAAGGAAAGGCCTTATTTTAATCAAAAACCTAAATTAATACTTGTTTTTCAGTGGATTTTACATTTTATGAATAAAAGAGGAGACGAAAATGTTTTCAGAAATATTTATTTGTTTTTTTCTTCTCTTGAAGCCAGCTTCTCCAACCATCATAGAAAAAACATTTTGCTCAGAATTTTGCATCTTCTTTTACAATATATTGTTTTATAAACATAGTACAGCCAAACATCAGATAGCAGCTGTAATATGTTAGTTATTTTGATAAATGTTGTCAACTCAACACAACTTTCTCTCAGGGACTTTCACTCACACAGCTCTCTCCTCTCCTACAACACGAATGTTAACAAATATTACCTTTATTTATATCCATACTCATGAACTAAACTGTTACCTGAGTTGTCATTGGAAGCAGTAAGGCTCAATTAAACCAAAATACACACACCTCTAACTTTCCTGCACACATTGCACCGACCCTGCAACATTCAACAGGAGGCTTCAGACAAGAAAAATAAAACCTCTATAAACTGATCTTCATATCATCTGTATGGGCGAATCCAGCAGGCACATGAAACCAGATGATACAAACATCACTCCTCTATGCCGAGGCAGACAAATATAGAAATGAATGAACATAAAATAAGCTATGAAATATATTAACTAAAAAATTAAATATTTTGATATTGCATGGACAAGTAATCTTTTAATACCCATCAGAGCACACCTGAGGGTTGTTTATAATGTACCATACTCAGACATAAACTTTTCCCCATATTTCTCAGAACATAAAACCAGATGAAACAATGTCCCCAGTAAATGTTATGTTTTCCTATTTTTTGATGCACGAGTCGAACTGAAGACATTAAATTTATTTTCATTCATTCTGATGCTAGATAAAAACACCGCAAGGATTCTAATTGCTTCAACAATACAGATCAACAAAACTTGATTAACATCGTTCAACATTCAAACTGTTGGTGATCTTGTGAAATGGGACATTTTGGCGAGTACCGAGATGGAAGGTAAATAAGGTGAATTAATGATTATTATTATTATTATTACTTTATTTTCCCATTCACCCGCTGTGACATTTATGGCCTCTGGGGTACTATAAATGCAACCATACCTTTCCACCGCTCAGTAATAACATACATTTAGTAACAAATTTACCATTTCGGCATTTAAAAAAAAACGTTGTGTAGAAATTTTCGTTCTTTGTTTTTATTGCCTACATTTCTAACTTGCTACCATTTTCACAAAACATTGGTCAGTTTGTTTGTCAAAGCTTGAGATTATCCAGATTTTTCTTATTGACAACAAATTCCAAAAAGAGTTTACAACACCATGGTTAAAGTCAACAACATTTCACAGCTCAAAATATTTACTCCAATGTCGTGACAATCAGTGGATCTTTGCTTAACTATTTTTTCAACCTTGGTGACCTTTCATTTTAAATGTTTTGCTGTTAACAACAGTAACAGTAGCATTGCACCGAGTTTAACCTTCTCTGTCAAAGTCTGAACTGCTCCACAAAAGAAAAATTGTAGACAGATATGAGACAAAGTGAATAGTACAAACACATGTATTGAAAAAACAGTGATAGCAATTAAGCTAGCAAACTTGCTCAGTGATATTATGCTAGCTAACATATAGCAAGCTTGCTAGCTCTCACTTTCTCTTGCTAGCACTTGCTAGTGGTTTGAGTATTTCCATAGTCAATCTGTGGCATTCAGTTTTAAGCCAATTCATTATCTCTGATCCATTGAGTCTCTAAAAATACATCACACTTTTTCAGTTTTATTTTTGAAACAGGTCCGTAATTAATTAAAACAGCACAGTGCTGTAGTTTCTAGCTAACTTTACTCAAGCTTGAAAGAATAGCTCAATATAGCTGAGGATTCACTTAAGCATCAGATTAATACATATTTGTTCTAGTAGTGACTTGAAGTAAAAATACAATGCCAACGTTCTTTGTAGGCTTTTTAAAGAAAACGTCAGGGATTTGTTGACAATAAGAAGGTTATGCAGTAAAATATTGCCAGACATATCATTTAAGGAAAGTTCGACACAGTGAAATAAATGGCTTTTTTAGCCGGAGTAAAGTCCAAGCCCATGGAGAGTTTCACAGTGAGACCAAAAAAATTGAAACCCATAACCCCACTCATTACACGTTGTGTTTTTTGAGAAGGGGTTGACACTGACCCACTCTAAGAGCCCCTCCTGTTACCATCCCCACGTTCCTCGTGCTTTTGGATATGATTGCTATTTCCTCCATCTCAGCCTCCTCCTCCTGCACCTCCTCTCCCTGCTGCTTCTCCATCCTCCATGGGTCCTGAGGGTAGGGTGTGCAGGCCAGCATGGAGGTCTCTGATGGGTACTCATACACCTGCTCCAGCTGGTCCTCGTCAAAACACACATTTCCCTGTCGACAAAAGTAAAGGGGATTCTTTTATTTTACATTTTTGTCAACAGCTAAGCAGGACATCCGACATCCATTCACACAATATTCACAACATTGCATAAACCATTTAGACATAGCATTTTTCCTTAGAATACAACATTGATTTAGCATGTTTTGTGTTTATATTATGGTTTGTCAGGTTTTGCAGCAGCAAAAGGCGGTATTCCTTCTTTACCAACACTGACTGTCCTTGGACACATCAGAACCCTTGAAATTTGACCTGTAGATAAAATATGATGACATGAGAATAAAGTTATAATGTTGTGAAGTAAGGAAAAGAGTGTGAACACAGGCGCTGAGGAGAGTCTCAGCCTGCGTCTGTGAGATGTTTGTAATCTGTCATTGTAATGTTAACTGACAGCATGAGGCTTAGCACAGAATAAATACTCTCTCAGTAGAGTACTTACTGACTTGGACTTCATGCACTAACTTATTGATTCTTTAGGAACAGACCGAGAGAAAACTGAGTTACACCTTGTTTGTAAGGAAAGGAGATAAAGGATATGTTTAGCTTATCCTTGCCAGAGTATGTTTACTCAAAGGTCAGTGTGGTGTAAACAGGACACAGACCAATGGTGACCCATTGGTCTGAGTAAAGCATAGCACACGTAGTGTGTCTTACAATAACAGGCTCGACGTGTACAGTTGTAAACACACCCAGAGGTGCAGACATGATCTGGATGAAGCCTACAGATTCCACACTACACAAGTTTCCGCTGCTTCATCCTGACAGCGGCTGTCTGCAGAAGAGTGCAGATAATAGCTCTGCATTAGTGAGGCTGGGCAAATCATACTAAGGCACAGCAGGTTAATCCTCCCTCCCTGAACCCGATTAACTAGGGCTAACACAGCAGGACAGCAGAGGCACCGGGTGAGACACAAAAGCCTGAGAGAGTATAGACATAACAAGGACGTTTTCCTTAGCAGGATGTTGGTATACATTTGGCCACCACTGTTTATAGGTTCAATACTGCGTGTTTAGTAATGCTTTAAGTTGAACTTTCCATCTGTTCAGAATTTTTTTTAAATAGGACTGATCCATGCCTTTTTAGATCAAGAAAAACACATTAAAATCCTTTCAAAATGATGCATACGATAGCTTGAAATAAACTAAATGCAGACGATGATAAGATTGTGACAGAAATGTGAACGTTTCTTACATTTCCAACAAGAAAACAAGCCATAATTGAGGAGCCTGAATCAAGAGAGCAAAAGGACGACTTTAATGTAAAGAAAGTCCAACAAAATAAAAAGCATACAAACTCAAAGGAGGAGGAAGGTGAGGAGCAGGCAGGTCACCCCCCTCTTTGACATGATGGCGTGGATGGGGGAGGGGAGGAGGCCTAATGTCAAACAGTGTGAAGGACATCACCGAGAGAGCGACAGGTGGTCAGGGATTCAACGCCGTAACGTGTTCACTGCAGCTAAAGAGGCCTGTTTGTTTATTGAATTAGAGGTCACAATGAAAGGCCAGTCAAGAGATATTAATTTGCAGAGAACCTCACTAATTCTAGTTTGACTCTTGTGTTGACATATCTGAGTTGCATTTAAAAGTGATCACCATAATCACTTCCTCGTGTCTTTCTGAGTCTCGTTTGGAGGAAGTAAAGAAATTAAAAGAGGAAGTGAGTAAAAAAATGCAGTGTGACAGGGAGTTTTGGTTCGACCAAATGAGAAACATTCCAACGCCTTCAATTCCTCGCAGTATGACTGTCAAACTGTAATTTTCTTGAGACCTAAAGTTATTTTAGCAAAATGCTGTTTCAGTTCTTTCTCTTTACATTCTTCCCCAACTAAGAGTTGGCAGCCTGACGTCAATAACACTGTCGAAGGTCAGTGTGGTCAAAAAATCCTTTATCAAGACTGCAGTCTAACAAACTAAACACCTCTAGGAAGCAGCCGTGTAGATACAAAGACAGATTTGTGTGAGGAAGGGAGAGCTGACTCGACAAAATTGGTAGAACTGGCACAAGGGAACAAGGAAACACAACACACTCAGTTCTAGACTGAACTAACCAGCAGTTTAACCACTGTTAAAAGGAATTCTTCAGGTGCAGTAACACATTAACACAGTCGGATTCATCAACACAAGGTGGTTTAAGAAAGAACAGAACAAATTATATTTCAGCTCTGCTCCCTCTGTTACATAAGAGTTCCTCATCCACTCATCCGCAAACAAAGACTGCATTCAGGTAAAAGTTAAAAAGGAGGAAATAGAAAGTCCAAATCTGAACTGTGACTCAATTAAGATTCATTTAAATACTGGTCTTTGCATGAACCAATCCACACAGACAAGCATGTGATGTTATGTAGGCAAAACGCAAAAAAAGAATGGAAGGAACATTGATCTGGCTTAAACAAACTAAGGGGTGCTTTATTGAACACTTTTCTGTTGTTTGCATTCATAGTTACCCTCATTCTGGCAAACAAAGCAACAAGCAGTTTGCTTTCACTTTCTTTCTTTGGTTTTGAGTGACAGAAAATAACCTATAAACCTCAGGAAATATGGAAGTATTTTTGCTGCCAATACAGGTTTAAGCTTCCATTACATGTATAAGTTGGTATAATTGTTTTTACTTTTAACCTATTTTTTTTAATCATAGGGTAAAAGAAAAAAGTCTGCAAATAACCAGACCTCAGATGCAAATGGAAAAGCAGATCACTCTAGGATTTTATGGCTAAGAATCAAGATGCCGTGCTTGATAAGGCTTTAACTGGCTTAGGTCGGTGTCTGTGATTGTACTTCTCAATCGAAAGGGATGTTCTTTAGATAGAGAGAGGATTCTGCTTGACAACCAGGTGATGCCCTCTGAACCAACTCTGAAGGCATTTAGATATATTACCCTCCCTTTCTGGCTTACTCAATCATTTGAAATCAGTATTCTCCCAAACCGCCATTTTTGCAACTTGACATGTTAAAGTTATTGGAGGAAGCAGACATGCTACTTTTTTGGCACCACTTTGTGTATAGTTAGGTAAGGTAATGTGTCTTTGCTTGAATTTATCTGTGAAAGGCAAACAACAAAACTAACATCTTCCACTCACCCTTTTTGGAGTCGCTCTGTACTTGACTAGACAGGATTTCTCCAGATTCTGATATCCTCCAATCACCTCGATCTCATCCACTGTGGGAAACTTCTTCTTCGCTGGCTCGTTCCCAGTGGAGGGCGACTTGACCTGCTGCGCTGGGGAGTTGGACCCTGCTGCTGCTGCTGCTATGGGACCTGTCACCCCTCCTCCTTCAACAGGCTTTCTTGGGGTGACCGTGATGGTGGCACCTCTCCTCACTTGGCCCCCAGAAGCACTCCTGATGGAGAACAGCGTGGGCGATGGGGTTGGAGATGGAGAAACACTAGGAGACTGAGCAGGCGGTGTGGAGCTGGGGGAGGAGGCCGGGGTCGGGGCCTTATCCGAGGGTTTCAGAGCATTATCTGGGGATTGGCTCCTGAGAATTGAGTTTGTATTTTGGTTGGTTTGTTTGAGCTGATTTGTCGGTGAACAAACACGCCAAGGAGACACTTTGACCTTTGATTCTGGTGTTTCTTGTTCTTTCTTCGGGGTCTTGACGTTGTCATTCACCTTGTACTTTAGCACCCCTCTTGGGCTTTGCTGCCCCTTTTTCTCTCTGTCCTTAAGAGGAGTGTTTGGTGATGCACAAGACTTCAGCAGTTCCTTCTCTTTCATCTGAAACTGTTCTATCTGACGCTGTATCGTCTGAACTCCAGGGGTGTCCTCATCTGAGGAGGCTTTTCTGTCCCCCTGCAGTGCATTTGATAAGAGCGGCTTCACTTTAACGAGATGCACTGATGGGATGTCGACAGCCCTGTCCCTCAGACACATGGCCGACCTCGAGCTCACTGATTCCAAGTTGTAGATCCGACTCATAGCTGTGATGGTGTTGGGGTGCGGCTGCAATGGGGAGAGAGAATTCTCAGAATTGAGAGGCAATGTATTTTCCTCTACCTTCTCCTCTGACTGCTGCTGTATCTCCTCCTCTTCCTCCCTTCCTTTTTCTCTCTTCTCGAGTTGGGCCCTGTGTCGCTTTAGCTCTTCTTCCACATGTTTCAGGGGGTCATTTTCGTCCTCAGATATCGGGAAGCTGTCAGAAATAACTCCGGTGTTAGAAGTTGTGTACCCGCTTGGTACTTCCTCAGCTCTGATGGCTTGTGAGACAGAAACAGGAAGTTGAGGGCAGGTTTTTAACACACTGACTTCCTGCGTGACGTCAAAGGCAGTCGCGGTTGTCTGCGCTGCTTCGTCTTCCTGTCCCCTCTCGGCTTCAATCGACTTCTTCCTCATGTGAGGTGCAGCTTCCCTCTCTTTATCTATTGCTGTTGTGCTCTCGTCATGCTTGTCCCCGGCTGTAGGAGTGTTTTTCATGTCTGCAGCTTCACTCCCACTTCCATTTTGTGCCTCTATTTGTCTCAGAGTCTCCAGCTCTTTTTGTCTAATTTTCTCTCGCAGGGACTCGATGCGGCTCAGGGGTTTTCCAATCCTCCAGCTATCCCTCCTCTCGACCCCTTTACCTCCTTCCCAGTTGCCGCTTTGACCCACAGACTTTTTTCTCTCTGCCATGTCTTCGGCAACATAAAACACACTCCTGGGGATTTGAATCTCAAGGGGCCCTGGAGAGATCCCCATGGGTGGAATCCTTTTGGGAGATCTGGGCGTTACATCATGACTGAGATTCTCTGATCCAATGTCCTGATATGAGCCTTGGGACTTGTCAAACACCCTTTCTCCTCTGCTATAAACGGTTGTGTCTCCTATTTTTTCTATTTTATTTATAAGCTCCTCTGTGTGTCGGGACAAAACAGAGTGTGTTGGGAAAGGTCCTTGTGTACCACTCCACTCCGGCCCTCTGTTGGGGTCCCTAGATCTCTCTGTGACAGCACAGAGGAGACTGGAGCACTCTGTGAAAGCTGATGCAACGTGACTCTTCAGTGAAGGGGAAGGTGGGATTATGCCTCCAAATCCCTCCTTTTTGCGGAAATCCGACACCTTTCTTTTGCAAACTTGCGCTTCAATCTTTCCCCCTGCCTCTGAATCTTTGTCATCATTAATTTCCCTTTTTAAAGTCTTCTCACCTGTCTGTCTCTTTTCCTCAGCTCTTGCTTTCCCGTCCTGCCTGATTGTAACTCTTCTAGCAAACGAGATTCCTTCTGTGTTCTTGACCGATGCCACTGTGAACCCCTCGTCTCCATCCGCATCACATGCCCTTTCCGCAGCCCTTGTGTCAACAGGCGTCACTTTCTTAACGTTGTTGCTTTGTTCGACGGCAACACACATCTCTGATTTATTTCTCTTTTGCATGGGCCCCTCATTTTTATCCATATTTTGTAATTGTCCATCTATAAGCTTTCCAAACCGGCCTTTATCTGAAAGCGATGTGCACCACAGTTTGATCTTTTCTGTGGTTTCCTTCCCTACGGCTGCAACGTCAACCCATGCCCCTACGCTCTTTTCTGAATTTACCCTCGCACACCTTCTCCTTTCATGACGCCCATTGTCATCCAAACCATTCTCCTTACAGCTGATGACTCGATCAGAGAAGCTTGATGAGCGTTTTGGCACACCTTTCAACATCAAGTTTCTCCCATCTGACTCAGACTGCTGGTCATCTTCATCTCCAGAGTATTTCCTTCTCCCGGGCCGGAGTAAATTATCAGAGCTTTTTGATCGAGAGGGAGGCTTGGGGTGCTGTCCAAACTTACTCAGCAGCTGACTGACCCTCCCTCCTCTTTCAACAAACACGTTGTCGTCCAAGCTTTCCTCCCTTTCGTCTTTTATAACTGTCGCCTGGCCCCATGGTCTGTCTTTGTCTTTTTCTCTCAGCCAAGACATGTCTGTTTTGATCTCCCTGCAAAAGCTCTTCCTCTTTTCGTCCATGCTGCATTTGACCTCTCCATCCTCTCTACCTGATCCTCTCCCTCTCCCTCCTCCTTCTGGACTCCTCTCTTCAGAGCTTGATGAAGGCTTTATAATCAGAACCTCGGAGGCTCGGATCTCTGTTATGCTCCCTCCTCCGGCCAGGATCTCCCTCAGGTCCATCTTCATGCCTCTCTGCCCCTGGTGGTCCTGCTCAGGCCTCTCTCTCTCCGCCTCCCTCCATCTACCCCTTCTCTCATCGCTGCCTATCCTGTCCTGCTCGATGATGATGATGTTGTCGGCTCGGAAGGTCCGAAAACATGATTGTGGATCTGTTTCCTTTTCCTCCCCGTCTCGTCTGACTTTGAGGAATTCCCACTCCCTGTTGTCATCTTTAACTGACTCTTTCCATTGGTTGCTGTTCTCTCTTTCTCTTCCTTGACTCCTGTCTCTGCTCTTCTCTTTTTCCCGTCCTTCACTCACATCTCTGAATCTCTCTATTTTCATCTCTACATCTCTTCCCATTCCCCCATCTTGACTGCTTGGGCTTGATTTCTCTTTTTCCGTCTCCTTGGCTCCTGTCTCATCCACTCCGTCTGCATCCTGGCCCTTCCTCCATGCACTTTGTGTGCGGAAAAATGGGTTTTCATGAACTGGAACTATAGTTTCTTCAAACACCTGACTGGCTGGTTTGATGTCTCCATCTTGCCATAACCCCGGGTCTGGACTAAAGGAAAGTTCGCTTTCCAAATTGACCGTCCCAAAGCTGTCGGTGTCACTCAGACCATCAGAAGCAGATCTGACATCCACCTGCAGCAGACAGACGTCCGTCTCCTTTTCCCTGTCACCCAAACTGTCCAACCTCGCCTTTCTCCTCTGGATGATGCCTCGCTTCCAGGCGGGCATGCTGGCATACTTTTCCTCCTCCTCTTTCTCCCTCCTTTCGCGATCCTCCTCCTCTCTCTTTTTTCTCTCCAGCAGGAGTTGTTTCCATTCTGGCAGAGAGGTGAGAGACATCACAGAAAAGGTCGGGGACAGGAGGATCGCTGTTCTTCTTTAGGGCCTCTGGGAATTGTCTGTAAATAAGGAAATGATTAATCAAATAAATTCTCTCTCACAACCATGTTAAAAAGAGGTGTACACAACAAAAATATTAAACTTTAAGGAAATGTAAAACTCTATAAGAGTATTATCAAATGGATATATGTTAAATACTCCTTAATATTATATAAAAATATGCAAATCAATGTGAAATCACCTTATGGGACAACATTCATCAGCACAACCTGCTGTCCTAGTTTACCGTTTGTTTAACTTAGTACAACTTTTAACACAAAAATTAGAATAAACTTAAAATGTGTTTGCTACATGCTACCGAAACCCATTGTTGATTCTGTGTGTAAAATCAAACTCACCAAAACCCCAAAGATATCAGTGTATCCGCCTCAGATGTCATCTTGACTTTTGTGTGTCTCGGCTAATGCGCTCCCCTCCTCGACGACAAAATCTCCTTCCACTAACAGATTAATCTCTTCTGTCGAAACAGTAGCTTTTTAAAAGACGTCAAATCACCCCACGACCTGACTGTGCACCAGAGCATGTAAAAACCTCCGTCCTCGGTATAGTAGTCAATATTTCCAGCCTCGGAGCAGCAGCACTGTAATCCTATAATTACATTAAATTCTGTCAGGAGAGTTTAGTGGCACACACCATATTGTCGGACCTAAGAAAAGGCGTTTAAATAACACAGCCGTCTGCCCGGGCAACAACCCCCACCCCCACCCCCACCTCGTCCCATCCTCCTGCAGGGCTAATTGGAAGAGAGGTGGAGGGGTGTGTGAACAAAAGCTGCAGGCCTGATCTACTTCCCTCAGATGGCATGTTTTTAAAGGACTATTTTATTAGTTTCAGGAATTATTATTTGCTATTTCATGTCAGGACACAACATGCAACTCTCTCTCCTGTTACGACATACTTACTCTGTAGCTATGTTAGTTTGACAATAAAGAACCTTGAACCTTGTTTCAGCCATCTAAGGAACGAGACTAAGGTCTTAATTTCTAAAAATGTGAATATAAACTAAATCCACCTGAAATGGTTCAAATAAAAAAAGAGGAAACAAGCCGGTAAACATCTTGATAAATGTAACATGATACACAACATTTGCATTGCATTTAACATATTTCATGGTTTATTTCTAATTATTTTATTTTTGCAATCAGGAGGCTAAATTTGTTTACATTATTTGTTTCTTAAATTCTTCAAATAAACAGTATTTGACTAAATATGACTCCCTGTTATTTAATGTCTGCTCCGACAATTGTTTTTTAATCAAAGATAACAGTACTTTGAAGTTTGAGAAATAATAAATGGTAAATAAAGGTATTCTGATTCTGATCTGATTAATGATGTGGGCAAAAAATATGTGTTCTCTTGGTTCATTATTGTTGATGTGAACCCACCACAAAGAAATACATTCATTATCTCAGAAATACAATTATTTATTATTGAAGCTGCAACTTGTGAAAACAAACAGCTTTTTTTGCTTTTACCAGTGTGACATCTTAATTTGACATCTCTATTTAATAACAATTCCATTTTAAATGAGTGTGCACGAATATAGCGTAAGTGCAGATGGCACATGGAAAGTAAAAGCCTATAAAAAATAAACTATACGACAAACAAAATAAATTCAATTGGAAAAACTAAAAAAGCAATATTTTGAGGGTTGAATTGCATTACTTTTCATATGAAATATAAAATAAAAATTATATTATTGTAATAAAAGACTAACCTGATAACCTTAAGTAATCTTTAAATTGTAACATATCAAATTATTCTTAAAAATAATTTTAAAAAACTACAATGACCTGGGATTCAGATCCACTCCAAAATGAGAATCCAAAAAGTAGTTTTTACGTAATCTTGTTAACAAACAAGCAAACCAAAAACAATAATCTTCTAATCTCCTTCGCCGAGGTAACAATAATTTGTTCAAACTGTAAAACCTTTTGCATTAAAACTCTCGCTTTCTAAAACTACATATACAGTGAAATGTTTAAAAAAATACAGTGTCAAGTTGAGTGTGTCTTTTGCAATTTCCAGAAATGGCCAGATCATCTTTACCAGGCTCATTGAGAAGTCTGAACAATATTTGATTCATATAAAAAACAGCAGGCAGCTTCACAACGCAGTGGTAAGAAGACCTTTACTTCACTTCTCCTTGTGGTCGCCGGTGTTGGTGCTGCCGTGGTGCGGCTCAGCAAAGACCTGCAGCTTGCTGTTAAGCTGGACGCAGAGGTAGGCTAAATCCTGTTTGTCCAGAGAGTGTGCCAGGGCCAGGTAGGACGACAGAGTCCCCGCCAGCAGGAGCCTATCCAGGGACAAAGTCGGCAGGAGCCACAGCACGACGCCCAGCTCCAGGCACACCGGGTGGCGGAAGTGAGACAGGAGGCGCTGGGCACCTGGGGACTTGTGAGACAGGGGGTCTCCTAAACCGAGACACTCGTAATACACCTGAGAGAGATGAGGTAAAATAAGGCCAAGCAGCAGCACAGATATTTTTTAGAGGATGTCATCACTGTCACAGATTCCACACTTCCTGTATGCTACACCCAGTTTGTTCCTATTATAATATCATAAAGATATGAATTATTGGCAGTTAAATCAAATATAATGTTCATCCTCTTGATGTTTTATCTGACCCTGCTCAGGTTTGTTCGGTATGAAATATTTGGGGTTAAAAGTTCAATTCTGTTAGCTGCCTTTAGACACAAATGGGTAATAATCTAAACTAATCCCAATTTTAGATGTCGCCAGAGTTATGTTTTTTAATGAACATTTCTTTGAAATAAACTTGAGGAAACTGAAATTAAACATTAATAAAAATAAAAGCAGTAACAAATTCAATAAATATTGACATAGGACAGATTGAAAACTATAGAAAAATGTGGAAAATACTATAAAAAATAATACATTGGAATTAAAGTGATACAACTATTTTCTGTAATATAAAGGTAAAGTATGCCAAAAATAATGACTTAATCAGAAATAATAATAAGTTACCTGCTTGAGGCCTAACAGTTCAGGGTAATCAAAGATCATGAGGATGCTGCAGATGATGGCCCAGCAGAGGAAGTGCAGGCTGAAGCAGAGCAGGGGGAACCAGACGCTCCAGGGTGCATGACGCACTGACCAGAGACAGGGGGCGTCAGTCACAGGCTGCCAGTAACGCATCAAAATCTAACACAGGAGGAGAGTTGTGTAGGGAAACGTGTATAACACAGCCAAAGACACTCTCAACTTAAACTGGTGTTTAAAGATGCTATTTTCCAAAATGCAGTAAAATGTCCAGGGAATATATTTTAAGTGTGTTGCAATACCTGGAGTGCCACTACAGTGCTGAAACAGTATGCTGTCCTGTTCAGGGCCCCCAGCCCTGACTGGAGAGCCATTTTGACCGGAGCCCAGGCGAGCACACTGTGCTGTGTGATGAAGAGAGCCAGCAGCCCCAGATCCACAGCGAGAGACCCGAGGACAGAGCTGTTCCGCAGGGCCACCGACCACGGTATGGAGTCTTAGGTACGGGCAAATGACGTAAAGAGAAAAGTCATTTTACATTCTAAACACCAGTTCTAAATGGGTATGAATATTGTTGTGAGTTAATCAAAGGAAGCTACACGTTTGGTTTTCAACTTCACTACGCAGAACTTGGTGATATTGTTTTATGAAACAGGATTTTACATTGCCAATTTCTGTCTTACACAAAATCGTTAACATAGAAAAAAAAGAAAACACTATACGTGCAATGCTGCCAACGAAAAGTTATACGCCCAACGTGGGGCTCGAACCCACGACCCTGAGATTAAGAGTCTCATGCTCTACCGACTGAGCTAGCCGGGCACTGACCCCCAGTGGCTTATTGTTACAAATTGAACTCCATCTCAGTCCTACTCTCATTGCTGATAAAGACACTTGCACTGGTGGTAGAATCACGTAAAAATAACTTACCAAACAGTTGTGTTTTGCTAAATATCAAATACATATTTCATGTTATAAAATACTATCTATGATACAGCGTAGCAGCACTGACAGCCATCTCATGTTAGACTTCATTAATGACCTCCTCCTCTAAAGTTAGCTAACTTCTACCGGTAGCGCCAGCAGCAGCGGTCTAAGTAGCTTACCTTGACACAGTGTCGTGTCCCCAGTGATGTTGTGGTAAATGGCTCGGAATGATATAAACCGAATAAAGTCTGCACCGGAAATGAAAACAAATGCAAAGTTTAGCAGAGAAACAGCGACGAGAGCCCACCTACGCACCGTGCCCGACGCCATTTCAATCAGCGTTGATATTCATTTACCAACTTCCAGAATGGTTTCTTCCGGAAGGAAAGTTTGTGGAAGTACTGAGTATTACCACATGATGTCGCTGCTGGACCAGTCTTTTTCGTTTTGATTTCCCTTTTAGGTCTTCCTACAAGAGCAAACATTATATTGCATATTGATGATAGTGTTACTCATTTGTTTAGTTAAGTTGACATAATGGACAGAAGTTAACACACGTTTTTTTTTAAAAAGGCAATTTTTCATGCTTAGCTCCAGTCTAGGGTGTCCTACTAAAATACAGTCAAACATTACTTATCTGCTGTTTTCATACTGACTACAACTCTAACAAGAAACAAAGAACACAAAACAAAACTCAAGACTTTTGCTCAAAATTGGAGTGACTTTATTGCATACAGGAAATTGTTTAAAATGCTACACATTCATTAGCTTAAATGTTATATTCTTAGTTTTACAAAACAAATATGTCAGAAAAACAAAGACGGTTGTATGTCAACCTGCACCAGTCTTCAAATGAGGTTAACTTCACCCCTGTAGCACTTCGGGTGGTAATTTCTGTCAAATGATACCACTCGAATAGACCCCTGAGACCCCTGAAACAATACAAAAAGAAGGATAATTTGTTGAAGTGTCATGGTGATATCAGTTGAATGTTTTGCCTTTAACACCTGTAGTGTCTCCTCTTATTTTAACAATGCATTCAGCTCACCTCGGTTGGCAGTATCGGCTCTCTGCATGCAGCACACAGAGGAGCTTTGACCCTGAAACCATAAAGAAGTCTCAGTAAACGGTCACAGAAACTCAGAAGTGAAGACACTGGGTGTGACTCATCTGTTGTCTGTCTGGCATGGTTTGGTTTCCTCTTTTGTCTGGAGTGTGAATATAAGGGCTTGGCCCATTGTTGTTGTTCTGAGTAAGAAACTCACTTGTGGTAGTCGCTGACACAGTACACTCTGCTCTCTGCGTCCAAAGTGAACTGCTGCCCCTCCAAGCTCTGTCTGCAGACCACACAGCAAAAGCAGGACGGGTGGTAGGACTTCCCACGAGCCTGCAAGACCTGGCAATGCAAAACGAGCTTTTAACAACGTGAGAGCTGGTGGAAAGTTGTAAAGTGCCTTTTCTCAAATACCGTAGGCCTACTTATGTACAATTATAAAGTTATTGTACTTGCACTTTTAACTACAATACATTTATTGTATAACTTATATTGCTTTTCATATTCACAATATTATTGAAAAAATATTTGTAACATGTACAACTGGAAAGATATACGACTGTATTCATCCCAAACACTATATAGAATGACAACACATATTAATGCATCAAATATTCTAATTCAGTTACAATAAATTGAAACTCTAAAATAGTTTTCCTGTTAATATGTTTGTGCTTTTACTTTAGTAATATTCTGAAAGCTGGAATTTATGTTACACTGTGGTATTGACACTTTCATTTAAGAGATCTGATAACTTGTTCCACCACCGATGAGATCATGCATCGCATATAGTATAGAACACAGTAAAGTAATACATACTCACCATGTCCATTAATAAAAACCCACAGCTGTTGCACACTTCTGAGGATGGATGAACCCCTGGGTACTACATTAGATAACAAAACTTTATATGGTTAATTGCCAATATTTCTCTGAATAATCTAGGTCGATCACGTTTGTGTAATATTTTACTCTGTATAAAAGGTAAGCTCTAAATAAAGGATGTTCTTACCATAAAATCTTTCACACAGTAAATTCTTCCTGACACTGTATAAAACGGCTTTCCTGTGAGCTTTTCACCTGAACATGAAACAAAGGACAAAACACATGGTGACCTATTTGCATAATGCAACATTTGATGACATACAAAAATATTAAAAAGTCATTTTTTGATAAAAAAACCACAACACTTAAATTCACGTTCATAAGCGGGTTTAAGTCATTTAAAATGCAAAACATCACCCTCACATCAAGATGACTCACTGCAAACGCAGCAGGTGAAACAAGTGTCGTGGAATAAATGTCCCATCGCACGACAGGCTCTCCCTTCACCGTACACCGCTTTCCCGCAGCCTGTACAGCTTCCTGAACACACAACAAAGAAGAGAAACACAAACAAACTGGTTACGGGGAACCCTACAGAAGAGTATAGGTGCCAAGCAATCCAAGAATTAACAAATGTGTAGAATAAAGTCAAAACGTTGACATTTTGAGAACCAAAAATAAATATATCAAGAACATTTCCAAAATGTTAATTTCTTACCAAAGTAAAGACTGGGACTAAAACTTGGGTCCATCCTCTAGAGTATTTCTCCAGTTGTCTCTGCCTGCTGGAGGCTACGTTACAACTGTCTGGGGTCTAATTTTATGTGCTGGGCAGACAGCTGTAAGTGGAGCTGCTATCTGGGATCATGGGTGTTGCATTCGGTGCTTTTGCTCTGAAACTTCCTCAGCCCCTCTGACTTCTCCATGGTGGCAGAGTGGGTGGCAACACGCAAGACCAACTAGTACCTTTTTGCACAATTTAGAGATACATAATCCTTATTTATAAATTATGTCATTGGATAATATTTATTGATATTGTGTGTATCACTTTCTGGTATATTTTATCATTTTATATTCTGCTGGCTAGTTTCTCCCCTAGGGTTCAGTTTAATGTATATCCATAATATTACATCATAATCTATTTGTAGATAATCTTTTGTGTTATGAATCTGACTGTTCAAATTCATTATCAGATGAATGTTCTGAAGTAATAGAATGGAGAAGCAAATACCTACTGTAAGTAGAAGTACCTAAACATTCTACAGAACTTGAAAAATCTATTAGTTATTTTCCACCACACACCCAAGGTGTATTCAGATCCCTTGAGCAAGTTAAATGATTGTCAAAGTACTGCAATTCAAATATTGCGTATCTCCTATTTTCAGTATCAAAAGGCCCTTTTTATTTGAGTGTTACAATAAATATTATTATTGCATTAATTGACAAGCAGCTTTCTCTGTTGAAACTGATAGAGATGGAGTTTGGTTTAATGACTTGATGCACAGATAGTTTTGTGCACTGGTTTTCAATCCTCTAGGTAGGAGGTCAGAGGTTGAGCAAGGCAAATGTAATTGTGTGGATAGTAAAACATAATGTTAACTAGGAATACAGGTTTAGATGACATAAAACAGCATACATGCAACTCTAGACCAAAATAATTCCACGTGTGGGCCGTCTGACATATAGGTTTCCACATCATTATTTTTACAGTGTGCCAATGGGTGTGGGCATACTACCCCGAGCGATGAGTCTCTATGTATTACTGTAAACTCAACAATCTGTATATCCATGAGGAACATTTTGAACAGGAGCCCTGAAACCTCTAAAGCCTTTAGTCTATAAACCTTCAGACATTAAAACATGATGCTGCTCATATATCTTGTGTTACTGCCCTCATGTGGACTGTTCAGGCATTTTATATCCTATGACCTAGAACCAGGCACGCCCAAATAACAGATAAAAACAAATGCTGTTATTTGAGCCAAGATATCAGAACCAATTATAGCTATAATTTAGTTGCCTGAATTTAGTTTGAATTTAATGACTCTAAACATTACTTTTCTCATCGTTTTTCCTCACATTGTCTTGGAATTTATCTGTATATCATCAACAATAAACAAGTATTCATAACACTATTTGACACATTGTGCAACCTATTATTTCCGTACACTGCATCAATAGCACATTGCCAATGATCTTATCTGATACACTTTAGCCATGAAACTCCCTACAGCACATGTTTGGCTCTCCTGGGTCTGCTACAGTAACAGTGGAGTGGAAGTGTGTGACAGCTGCTGATTCCTCACTGAAGTCTCTTGTTCAGACCCACTGAAGCTGTTCACCACACCGCCCACTCTGCACTCTGTCAGACTGGTTTAACAAAAAGCTTGGAGTCGTTTTTGTTTGAGTGTAAACGTGTGTGATTGGGGAGACCAACATGTCCTTACACAAAACACAAAGAGTGAGCGCTTTCTTTCTTTCCTTTTTACCATTTTTACTCCTTCCTAGGCTGTTGAGTGATTTAAGTTAGGGGTTTAAATGGGAACGAATGATAATGTTGAAAAAATGGCTTAGAAAACTGCACCACAAATGTGTGTTTGCAAGACGTGGTCTTGCCCTCAGGTAGCTATGTTTGTTTCTGTGCAGGAATGTCTGCGTCATGATAAGGCATGTGGAGGCAGGAGGACATGGGAGTATATTCACAGCATAGACATACTATCTTGACACCAAGCATACACACTAAATTACATTTTCATTATCATTTCACTATGGGAAAGAAATGCAACTGACTAAACAAAACCTGACATTTAAATGTAAACACATTACTCATTCAAACTGTCACCACACATATGACATCATTCTAATTAAGTCCTGTTGTCTACTCATATAATACTATCAGATTAGAGGTATTAGAGGTAGTACTATTGATTTTGGGTAATTCAAACATCCTCTATTTTGAGCTCTAGTTTCCACACCCCTGCTCTGCCTTCACATTTTGGGGAAACACCGCACCATGCCAACTATCCCTGGCATGTTTGGCTCTTTATAAATAGGGCATCCATTGTGCTACACAGTGAAGGGAGTCATATTAGGACCCAGAAGTCTTAACCGTGTTTTGCAGCTCTGCAGGGTCTCGGCTCAAGGGTACAACAGCAGTGCCAGATCCTCCTCACCCATCAAGTTTGGGCAGGTAACCATAACGTGCATGAGGTCCACGCCCTCCTGCGCACAGGTAATGCAGAGCAGGAAGTGGCTGTCAACGCCGTCGTTGTTGCTGCTACATGGATGATAATGCAACCGTGTATTTAGGAGAGAAACAGCACCTTATATATTATCTTTTTTTTGGTACTTTTCTATCTTTTTAAACAACCGGAAAATCCAATTTTCAGTGAACATGTGGCTTTGTGCGACCTACGCTCTCCCGGGACTTTTGTTTTTGACGGTCTTCGACTCATCAGGTGGGATAATAAACTGTCTTAGCAAGAAACATATGTTCTTATGCTGTTTTGTGAAGCTTTATTTGTCAATGCTCTCACTTTTCCTTTTTAAAGAAACGGCTAAAACAAACATTGTGTCTTAATTTCAAGTTTGTGCAAATTGGGTCAAACATACAAATGAGTTGAGTGCATGCTGTCTATTGTGGGGAAACGCACTCAGGCGAAACCTCAAGCAAAGAAGGAGTCATGGAAAGCACTCTGGCTAAAGCCAGCAGTTTTAAAAGCTCAATACATTAAAAGATAATAGCAGACATTACGTTAGCTTTATGTACAATTTACTGGCTTGACAGTGGAGATGAGAGGCTACAGCACAAACACAGTCTGTTTGTGACTTCTGGACCTCCATTTTCAAAAGGTTTATGAGGCATTTATGGAACTTCCTGCGGGCATGAAATCATCATGGCTTCATCAATGATTGACCTGCAATCTGCTGCTGAGCTATCAATCTGGCAGGCGTTTTATCATTGTTTTTGCTAGATTTAAACCCAGTGCTTTCCCCTCGCTAATTCGTAGGCTATTTTGGGGAACATTTTATAAGCACAATGGAGGATTTGTTCTATTTTATAGTTGTTGTGCAAATGATCGGATGAACTTCCTTTCTCCCTCTAAATATGACTATTTGAACCCTGTGACTCCCTTGACCCAACCAATGTGTACTGTCACAAGAAACAGTACTGCACTGTTGCTCTGTGGTGCTTTCAAGTCCTTGCCAGTTCAAATGGTAAATTATTTGCTTCTCTTTATATGTGAGCTAACTGCACTATGCTTTAAAAACAGTTAGTGTTTTCCAGTGAAACTACAGCTGCTATATAGCTTTACAGCTGCTGGTGTATCACATTTAGATGGAACTAACGTTGTCATCTAAGTCTGTAAAAGGCAATTTTCCTGAAGGGAGAAGTTTGCATTTCCCACCTTTTTTTTTTAGAGTCAAATATTACAAAACAGCAGTAACTGTTTAAAACTGGTCCAACTTGAGTTCATCTCTTTTCCCAGCACTTTGGTGACTCACATTAATGTGAAGTTAATACATTTGATTTGGTCTGGCACTACACACCATGGGGATACTGTAGGTGTGCCTGATACCACTCTGTTTGCTCAAGTGTTTGTGTATGTAAGTTTTGACCTTTTATAGCCTGAATACTGCTGAGGGATTGCATTTATATTAAATAGTTTTCAGGGGAGCTGCTCAAACTAATCAACACTCATACTCAAGAACCTTAAACCAAAGAATGTTTTATATTTATGTCTTTATCAAACTTGCTAAACAGTTATAACTACATTTCATGATAATCCCTCCAATGGTTGTTGAGATATATCAGTCTGGACCAAAGCAGTCAATGAAGTGACAGATATTTCCATACTAAGAGCTAGCTAGCTTAGCCAAGAATTACCTTAATGACTTAATGATTAATTTTTTTTGCCAAAATAGTTGCAGATTAATTCTGTTGGTCCACTAATCAATTTATCAACTTAATGTTTCCATGTTATCCATGTTTTATATGACATGGAACAACGATGCTTATGTTTGTGCAACATCCAAAGACTCAAGTCCAAATGAGGTTATCTTCCTTAGCACACTATCCAATATCTGAAGTACTTTTGAAACCTAATCCAATCATAGATCACATCTTTAGATTACGATGACAGTAACTAACATTTTCATGGAATTTGCATAACCCTCTGTGCTCTGTTCCCTCAGAATGCTTACAGACAGCGGTCCGACCTGACAAAGGCTCGACAGTGACGGTGTCCACTGAGCTGTCGCTGGATCAATGTGCTGTGTGTACAGTCAGTGGGGTGAACGACACACTGACGTCCTGCCACTCCTCTCTGGCTCTGGTACCTGAGGAGGAGGTCAAACTGCTGCTCAACTGCTCCCAGCCCCTCGAACAGGGTTACACTGTGACGATCGCCAGTATCATTGGTGAGTTTTCTAGAGTGGCTCTTGTTCAGGGACTTAAAGGACAAAGTATAGTTTTACTCTGAAAACTCATTTTTTAAGGCATGGATAGATTTTGAAATGAGAAACCCCTGATGAAGAGTTGTGTAGTTGTGGCTGTTATCAGGTGGGATAATTTCACTTTTCAAGGGTCAACCTTCTCAACAGCTTGAGTTAAAGGACTTGAAAACCAGCATTAGCTTCCTCCAACCCTAACATCATGGTGATAAATCGTACATTCTTGGGATAATACAATTCCTATGACATAAATATGTTTAATACACATCAATATATAATTGATACATATGAACTACATGAACTACACATTCCCCAGAGATGACATTTCTAAAGTTAGAAAGGCAATTTATTTTAGAAGCAGTTTTACATCCAAACAATCAATAAATGAAATGCTCCGACAACAAACGAAAAAGAGTGAAAAATAAATAAACTGGGATTTTTTTGTTTGGATACTTTCAAAGTCTAGTTTACTCTGTTGGATTCTCAAACGTTGCCTTTCCCAATTTTAAACCAATCTGTGCCTCCTTTTCCTGCCTTTATTTATATTCCAGAGTGCACCAAGGACACCTGCTCCCCTACAACAGTACAACCTCAACGCTCCATCCTCACAGAGTTCAGCAGGACCTTCACCTGGGAGTTAAAGGCTCCTGAGAAGACAGTTGTGAGTCTGGACATCCTTGGAGACGGGCTGATGGAGACGGCACAGCCATGCTCTAATGGATTTCAGTTTTCGGTGACAACATCCAAAACAAACACCAACGGCCGGACTGAGTATTGTCAAGGAGGTTCTGTGACTCGTTTGGACCTGCTCAATGCAGCTGTTGTGTCTCTGCAAGTTAAACCACAGGCTAAGGTCGACTCTGTGGGGTTCCACGCCTCCGCTGGACCGCTAAGTAAGAACAAATGTCTTAATACAAAGTCTGTAGTAACATTTATTTAGAGCTGTATATCTCAAGTTCCTTTACTTATGGCTGAACATCTAATTCCTTAAGTTAAGTGTTAGTAAAGCTATGTTATTTAGTATTTTGAAATCGTATAGTATTATTAATTGAAATGCTATTGAAACACAATATACACATTACACAGATAACCAATAGCATGCTGCTAAATGTTAGTTAGCATAACTGGATATTTCCCTCTCATTCTGAATTGTGTGAACATTTTCTATAACTTTAAAACATATTTCTCAATCTATTCAGGTTTAAATAAAGTAAAGTCATACATCTACAAATGATTTACAGTGAATTTTAATTCCAGGTTTAATCATTTTTCCTTTGAAATCTAATGCTACATTAATATTTGTTCCATTGATCATACACTACAGATATGGCAAAACATTGACAAGAATATAGAAGAGTTAAAGAAGGGTTTGACATGTTTGGATACAGCCTGCTAAATTTATTTGCTTTAGAGGAGAAGATTAATACTACTCTCTATTTAGCGCTACTGGCCACTGCCATCAGGTTAATTTAGCTTAGCTCTAAAGACGGTAACCAAGGGGAAGCAATTTATATCTTGTTTGTTTAATCTGCACAAAACAAATAAATAGGATTTAAACAATTGAGATACTGAGTGGGTTGTAGAGAAGTGTTGGTAGGCTCTTGTAATTACCTCTGGACCAATCAATGCTAACGTGTTGCCCCTGTGTTCTAGACTTTGTGCTAAGATAATTAATCTGCTAAAGACTTTTTGTAACACAGTGGTTTCAATCGCCTCATCTTACTTTGGCCTATTTCCCTTAATGTTTAACTTTCCATTAGGTTTTTAATATGTGCAACTTGAATTTACTTTGTTTAAAATGTGCGAGTTGCTACAAAGATTTGAGGAAGGAAAACACTCGAATTTGTGATGGATTTACAAATTGCTATTGTTACTGGTCTCTAACCTTGTGTAACCTGTTCTTTGTATCACTCTGCTTTTTACCACTGTAGAGGGCCGAACAATGGTTATAACTGTGGATTCAAGCACGACAGTGGTGCTCAGCCGGGACGAGGAACCAGAATGTGAAGTGTGCTCTGTCGGAGGCGCCACTCCTGACTGTAGCCCCTCAGAGAAGACCCTGACAAACGTGGAAAAACTCTCGCTGGAGTTCGGCTGCCTGAAACCTCAGGATGTCTACAGCGTGAAGACGAAGAAGCTAATAGGTGAGAACGGTTGAGGCTACGACGTGCCAACATTTACTCTAATAATTTTAGGATTTGTGTTATTACACTTTGAAATGAGGTTGAAACTTCAAAATACAGAAACTAAGAAAGATATGTAAAGATGAATCAAATATTAAATTATTTATGTCACAATCACTGACTATTTATTTAATCAATTATTTATTTTTGTATTTATTTAACAGGGATAGTGCACATATATTAACATTTCTGTAGATGTGCCAGAGAGATAATATTTGTCAACTGTAGTCCCTGTACAGATTTTATATATATTTCAGCATTTAAAAAAGTATTATTCATTGTTTTTCATCATTTACATGTACCGTATATTTGGTGTATATATAAGCTTGTTTCTTTAACATGCAGGCTAGACTCTCTGCTCTGTATCCAATACATATAGAAATACCTGTTTAACTATATTACATTTAAAATGTATTACTTCTATTCCTTAGAGTGCACCCAGAGCTCCTGCACTCCTGCTGCAGGAGAAGTTGAACCTGACCCCTTCAAGGATTTCAAAAGATCCCTCACATGGGACATTACTGTACCAGAAAGGACTGTTTTAACTCTGGACTTCCCTGGTGGATTGAAGGAGATATCTGCAGCCGAAACTTGCGAAGATAGCCAACAATACTCAGTGAGCACGACTAAGAGTGACGGAAATACCCAAACCAAGAGATACTGTAAGAGCGGGGCGGTCGCTAGTCTGGATCTGCTTGGAGATACAACTGTGACTGTGGAAGTTCCCAAAGGCGGTGAACTGGGCCCATTCAATGTCAAAGCAGCACCAAGAGGCAAGTATTCCCTAAGTCTGTGGCATGATAAAGAACAATATGTTGTTAACAGAAATTAAATACAAATATCATAAAATATTCATATAAACAGATGCTATTTCTTTTTAAATAACACAAATATGTTTTTTTGGGCACAGTTTGGTAACTAAGGTGGAAATACAGGCAGAGAACAATTGTACTGTATCTAACATGTTTCCCAATACTGTTTAAAAAATACGGAAGACAAAATGGAGGAAAGGGAAAACAAAACAGTTAAATATACAATGTACACTCCTTCACAATAACAATTAAAGCACAAAAATACAAACAACAACCACCCTGTATAAGGCTTAGTTTATTTCACTTGGTACTAAACCATAAAGACAAATCAGTTCGATGCTAGTTTGTAAAATAATTGAGGATCTAATCTCTAGAATAGTAAGGAGAACATTTACAAGACAATTCATCCTAAAGGGGAACAGGAATGTGTGAACCACATTTCATGGGACATTTTATGTGATCTTGGTATTAATTCTGTTTTTCTTTAGGTAGCAGAATGATGTCCGTTGTGCCCGATCCCAACACCATCATCATCATCAGCAGGGTGACCACAGAGCCGGACTGCAGCGTGTGTGCGAACAAGGGGCCCAAACAGATATGCGATCCAAGATTCCTTACACTCAGAGATCCTGGCAACACCACAGTAGAGTTCACCTGCCCTCAACCTCAGGATTTCTTCACGGTGGAGATCAACAGAGAAATTGGTATGAATGTAGAAATGTTTTAAAACTTTTCAAAGTATATTTCCGAGCAACGAGGAAGCAAAACTAATAAGGGTAATCAAGCAAACATGTAGGTCAAAGTATAGCGAGCCATTTTGCTATCACGTTCACTTTCAATGTAGAAAACTGCAACCTTAATTCCTGTTAGGTCTCTTCATATTTCACTTAATCAACATCCAACTTAAGTCAGTTTGATTCACTTTCTTTAATTATGGAAATGTTGTTTGTATTTATGGAAGTTTGACAATAAAAATCCATTCAGTTTTGAACTGTGTTTTGCTCTTTTCGAGACACTTTCACATGGCATAGTATATTATTGTAGATTATATGTTTTAATAATCTCCTTCACTCAATGATAAGTTACTTGTTTGCATGTATTAAGAACACAGTTATCTGGTCGGGACAATACTTACTCCCTTATATTCTCTTTCCTACGAATCCAGACTGCACAGAGGCCGCTTGTTCTGGAAACATTGTTCAGGCCGAATCCTCTCTGTTCCCCGACTTCAACCGGACCTTTACCTGGGATCTGAAAGTTGTCGCCACTAAGGCCTTCCAACTGGACTTCCCCGAACCGGGAATGCGACAGATTCCCAACGAGGAGACCTGCCCAGATGAGCACACATACTCTCTCGTCACATATCTGCGCAAGGGGCCAGCAACCATTGGTACCTTCTGCAAAGGAGGAACTGTGACGACCGTCCTGGCTCGCTATAAGGGCCGCATGTCTCTGAAGGTGCCTGGAGACAGGAAGCTGGATCCCATTGACTTCAAACTCAATGTTGGACCTGAGACCAGCAGTAAGTGAAGATTTTTTGGTTGGATGATCTTTCTGTACCCTGCCAAATGTTTGGTCCATCCCACCCCACATGGAAGACATCACTTCATATCAATCATCATCCATCATGTTACAAGACATCCAGTCTTCATTCTGTTTTACACAAGCAGCAAGTTGGCACCAAAAAACACAAAACTTAAATCTAGTTTTAAGTAATGTAGACTTCTACAAATGTTACCAACATCTCTTTTGAATTTTATCACAGAAAATAAGAAACTGAATATTAAATGTTTTTATGTTTTGTGTCCTTATTGGGACTTCAGACGCAGCACACAATGAGCACAGTCAGGAGAACTCAGAGCAATTATAATAATATTAATAAGAAGAATACAAATAATATCTTATTTTATAAATCCTTATCAAAACAAAGCCATACGTGCTTACATGAAGAAAAGAAAACGAAGAAAAGGTACAGCAATAGGAAAATAAGAACTGAAAAACATACAACTTAAAAAAGAAAAATTCTGAAAACATAAATAAAAACTAGAGTCTGGTGAAATCAGGGTAGGGAGTGGACTAAGAAGTATGTTTCAAGGTTAGCTTTAAAAGAATCCACTGATGCAGCCTGCCTTTTATCCTTGGAGTAACTTACTTACCTACGTTAACAGCAGAGCTTGACATAATTAATGTCAATTAAAAAGAAAGTAAACAGTTTTTATTGACAAAAACTTTATTATAATGAAACATTTTTATTTGACAAAGATAGAAGTCTAAAATACCAAGCTTTTTTTTCAGTCAAATGACAAGCATGACAAGAAAGAAATTGACTAAATATTGTAACGTCCACCCGGACGTGTCGGAATGACGAGTGAAGCGTTCTCAAGTTAAACAGGTTTATTAACAACCAACGGCTCTCATCCGTCCTTTCTCACTCTCTCTCCTCTCGCGCCAACCTCTCACTCACCTGCACGCGCCCACACAGACACACACACACCAAACCCTCTGCTCCCCAACCCCGCCCCTACCTGCTCTCCTCACAGAAGCCTGACACAAACAGTTAACAGAACACTTGAACAATAAATGCAGATCGCTACATTGCCCCCCCCTTACTAAGTCCCTCGCCCCGACGGAATGCTTAAAAGTCTCTGAGGTGGCCCGGGGCTCTTCTTGGTCTCTGAGGCCGCCTTGGAGTGAACACAGGCGGCTGCGCTTGCCGGCTTGGAACATCCTGTCCCGGAACAGGGGGCGAGTTTGGGGGTGGGGGTGGGGGTGAATGTGGGGGGTCAGCAGGGGACACAGTCAGTGAATCGGGGGAAGTGACTGTCTGGTTTCTCCTAGACGATGCTGGGGGTCTAGGCCGCGGATGTGCATCGCCTCTGTATGGGGCCAGCCGGTCCCTGTGGAGGGCCACCCGTCTCCCTCTAGGCGGCAGCTGGACCCTATAGACCACCTCTCCCAGCTTTTCCAGCACCTCACAAGGGCCCACCCAGTGACAGTCCAACTTAGGGCACCGGCCCTTCTTTCTTCTTGGACTATACACCCACACCAGGTCCCCGGCCTTGAAGTCCCCCCCTCTAGCCCTCGTGTCATAGTTTATTTTCTGTCTCATGCCCGCCTTCTGCAGCTGATCGCGGGCAAAGGCATGTGCTGACTCCATTCTATCCTGGAGCCTCCTGGCATATTCCGGTCCCGGAGGAACCGCTGGTGTGTCGGGGGGTCGGCCAAAAGCCATTTCTGCTGGTGTCCGCAGCTCTCGCCCCAGCATGAGCAGGGCCGGTGTGCATGAGGTGGACTCCTGCACAGCCGATCTGTAGTCCCAAAGAACAAGAGGGAGGTGCATGTCCCAATCACGCTGATGCTCCGCGGTGAGGATAGCGAGTTGTTTTCCCAGAGTCCTATTGAACCGTTCGACCAGTCCGTCACTCTGCGGGTGCAGAGGAGTAGTCCGCGTCTTTTGCATGCCCAGCCGGTCACACATAGCGGCGAACACCCTCGACTCAAAGTTTCTTCCTTGGTCGCTGTGAATGACCTCGGCCGCTCCAAATCTGGCAAACATGCCCTCCACCAGGGCACCTGCAACGGTCACCGCCTCCTGGTCTGGTATAGCATACGCCTCTGGCCATTTTGTAAAATAGTCCATGGCGGCCAGGACGTAACGGTTCCCCTTCTCTGTGCACGGGAATGGGCCCATTATGTCCACCGCCACCCTCTCCATCGGGGCCCCCACCGCTAGCTGCTGAAGCTGGGCACGTGACTGATCAGTGGGACCTTTGTACGGCGGCGGCGGCAGAAGTCCTCAACATCTCTCCTGAGCTGGCCCCAGTAACAGCTTTGGCGGAGTCGACGCAAGGTTTTGGAGACCCCAAAGTGTCCTGCCCCAGTAGTTCCATGGGAGGCCTTAAGCACTTCTTCCCTCAGCGCCGTGGGGACCACCACCTGCCACCTCTCCTCCCCCGTTGCAGGCTCTTTCCAGGCTCTCTGCAGCACTCCATCCTTCGTCCGGAGAGCCTCAAACTTTGCAACCAGTCCTTTGGTGGCAAGCGAGCACCCAGCAACTTCATTCCACAGTGGCTTTTGTCCTGACTCCACCCACCTCAGCACTGGCTGTAGGTCAGCATCCTCTTCCTGCCGCGCTCTCCATTCGGGTGAGTCGATGATCCGTGCACCTCTGCAGACCGGCTCGGCTGGTTTATGCCTGTGGTCTCGCTCCTCCTCTGCACAGAGCTCCTTTTCTTGGTCCTCTCTCTTTTCACAGTACCGACAGCCGCTGGGAGCACAGGGGCGCCGGGACAGGGCGTCAGCGTTGGTATGGCGAACCCCCGCCCTGTGCTCCACTGTGAAGACGTACGGCGCCAGTCCTTCTAGCCAGCGTGCAATCTGTCCCTCGGGCTCCTTGAAGGACATCAGCCACTGGAGGGCTGCGTGGTCAGTCCTCACTGTGAAGGACAGGCCACACAGGTAGTACCTGAAATGGCTGATTGCTCTCACAATTGCCAGCAACTCTCTGCGTGTCACACAATAGCGCCGTTCAGCTTTGTTGAAGGTTTTGCTGAAATACGCCACCACTTTTTCCCCCCCAGGCCCCACCTGGCTCAACACCGCCCCCATCCCGACGTCACTGGCGTCCGTATCCAGGACGAACGGTAGGCTGAGGTCTGGGGGAGTGAGGATGGGAGACTCCGTCAAGGCCTTCTTTAAAGAGCTGAAGGCCAGCTCACACTCTGGAGTCCAAGCAAAATCACAGTCTTTCTGTTGCAGGCGGAACAGGGGTGCAGCTATGCAAGAGAAGCCACGCACGAACCGCCTGTAGTACGACGCTAACCCAATGAAGCTCTTCAGCTCCCGCAGATTGATGGGGGCTGGCCAGTCCTTTACTGCCCGCACCTTCTCCTCCAGCGTGCTGATGCCCTCTCCTCCGACTCGGTGCCCCAGGAACTCCAACTCTCTCCTCAAGAAACAGCACTTGTCGGGGTGGAGCTTCAACCCCGCTGCTGCTATCCTCTGTAGAACCCGCCGCAGGGCTCCTAAAGCCGCCTGGAAGGAGCTACCATGGACCAGGATATCGTCCAGGTAGACCAGGCACTCCTGTCGGGGAACGTCAGCGAGCACCCTTTCCATCAGCCGCTCAAACGTGGCCGGAGCGTTGCACAGGCCGAAGGAGAGGACTCGAAACTGCCACAGCCCCCTCCCAGTGCAAAAAGCTGTCTTTGGTCTGGCTTCTGGGCTGAGGGGAACTTGCCAATACCCGCTGCGCAGGTCTAAAGAGGAGAACCAGGATGAGCCAGACACCAAGTCCAAACACTCATCTATGCGGGGCAGCGGGTATGAGTCTTTCTTGGTCACACTGTTCAGCGGTCTGTAGTCCACACAAAACCTCATCTTTGAACTCTTCTTCTTATTGACCATCACAACCCCCGAGGCCCAGGGGCTGTCAGAGGGCTCAATAATGCCAGCTGACAGCATCTCATCAATAGCGCTGTCTGCTGCTGTCTGATGGGCCAGGGGAAGGCGGCGGGGGCGTGTCTTGACGGGCCGTGCGTCGCCCGTGTCGATATCGTGCTGCACCAGGTGTGTCAGGCCCACTTCCTCTTCTGTCAGAGCAAAAATGTCCTTAAACTCCCACAGCACTTGCCACAGTTCCTCCCGCTGCTCGGGTTTTAAGTCATCACAGCTGCGTTTCCACACCTCCTTCACTGCCGCCCGTCTGTCCCCCTTTAGAGCTGCAGGTTGTTGTTCCGGGGCCGGGGGCCGTACATCAACTGGAGTACGGGGTGTGGGGTTGGGGCTGGGGTTAGCATTGATGACAGGGAGCATGGCTGCAGGGGGGGGGGGTTTGGGGTGGGGGAAGTGTTTCAGTCACTCTTGATGTAGGTGGGTGTGGTGTCGTGGCAAGTGTGGGGTGCACCATTTCAACTGTGGGACCCCCTGGAAAGGCCAGCGTGTTCCTCCCCAGGTCTAGCACACAGCGTGCAACCCGCAGAAAGTCAAGTCCTAATATGCAGGAGTCCTGTACTGCCGCAACCCACACCTTAACAGACACTGACAGCCCCCCCACCTGTATAACCACCACCCCTCTCCCAAGCATAGGGGCTAGCTCACCGGTTACTGTTCACAGTTTCACCAGAGTGGGTGTCAACCGTGTCCCCGCTGGGACCACGTCCGGTCTCATCAGTGTCGCTGTGGAGCCGGTGTCAACAAGGGCCGTCCATGGGGCCCCTGCCAGGGTGACGGGGACATGGCAGAAATCCCCCGCGTGAGTCCAGCCCACCACCCTCACAGACTCTGCGATGTCGTTTGCTTCTGGGGGAAGCGGAGCCCCGCTCCCCCCTCCGTGCAGCTGGGCTCTGTCCACTGGAGACCAGGCAGGATGGGACCCAACGGCGGGGGTCTGTGACGTCCCATTTACACAGACCCGGGGGCGTTTCCCTGAATATCAGCATTCATGGGGCACCTTGTGCTAATATGGCCGACCTGGCCGCACCCCCAACACACCAGAGGACCCCGACGAGGACGGTTGCTGCCCTGCGGCGATTGCAGTGCCATAGCACGGATTAGCTCAGTCAACTCAGCCGCCCATGCTGGTTTCTCTTGTCCTGGCTCCTCCTGTCTCACCGTTCTCACAACCGGGCCGCCTCCCGTGTGCGTGCTCTCTGCCGCCCCTCCTACAACCTCTCTCTCCAACGCCAGCTCCAGTGCTTCCTGCAGAGAGCGGGGATGTGCCAGTTGTGTCTGGACGCGCAGCTCCCTGGGGGTTATGGCCCGGATAAACTGGTCCCTAGCCAGCTCGCTCTGCACCTCAGGGGACATGTGGCTGTATGCCCTTCTCGCCAGGGTTTCAATGTCATTAGCCAATATGCGGAGCGGCTCACCCGGCTGTCTCTGTCTGCTTGACAGCTCCGAACGCAGCACCCCAGGCTGGCTGCATTGTCCAAACCGCCGCTTCAGAGCCCCATAGTCAGTTCTTTCAGCCGGGCTGAGCAGTAGCAAACAGGATAAAGCTTCATCTGTAATACACAGGGCCAGCTGGAGCGCCTTATTGTCCTCAGACCAGCCCACAGCCCGTGATAACAGTTCAAATTGGGCATGGAAGGCTTCCCAGTCGGCTTTACCGTTGTATTTCGGTGTTTTAACTTGGAGCCGGGCGCCGCCATCATTGTTTACAACCGGCGCCGCGCCACTCCCGGGGGAGGTCCCTGCGCCGACGTGCCGCTTCCCGCCGGCCGAGTCGAAACCGGCAGCAGCATTTAATTAACGCCATAAATTGTCTTCTGAGTCACGCCATAAGCCATCCATCTCCTCCTTGACTTTCGGACGAGCTCCGGTCCGGTTCATCTGTGCTTCCATTATTTACCGGCCGATGAAGCAGAGCTAACGTTAGCCGAGTCAGTGCTAGCTGCGGCTACCGGCGATTAGCGGATAAAACTCTGTTTTTTTTTGTTGTTTTTTTTACTTCTGACACCAATGTAACGTCCACCCGGACGTGTCGGAATGACGAGTGAAGCGTTCTCAAGTTAAACAGGTTTATTAACAACCAACGGCTCTCATCCGTCCTTTCTCACTCTCTCTCCTCTCGCGCCAACCTCTCACTCACCTGCACGCGCCCACACAGACACACACACACCAAACCCTCTGCTCCCCAACCCCGCCCCTACCTGCTCTCCTCACAGAAGCCTGACACAAACAGTTAACAGAACACTTGAACAATAAATGCAGATCGCTACAATATAATAAAAACTTACAAGGGCATTTCACACAGGACTTAGACTAAATAAAGAAATAGCTGACATAATAAACACTAAAGCCTTTTTTTTTTAACACTATTCTCTCCTTTTTTCTCTCCAGTGGTGGCCATAGTGAAGGTCAACCTACCGCGAGGTGCGTCAGAGACAAACTTCATCTCTGCTAACTATCCGCTGGACTTCCCTGATGAACAGCAGATGCAGTGGGACTTCACGGTGCCCGGCATGCACAACTACACCATGCATATCACTGATCACACAGCTCCAGAATGCCTCAAAAATGAAGTTGAGGTGGTGTATCAGAAAGAGGGCAAGAAGGGGACCAAAGTGAGTCTGACGGATCCTCAGCCGCAACACCAGCAGGGCAACTTCAACATGGTGCTGAAGAACTGTGAAACCAACCAGACGCTGGAGGGACTCAGCCTGAACTACAGGGTGTCTGTGATGAGGAGTGGACATCCAGGTAGAGTGTTTACATTTCCGACCCTCTGAGAGTTATTTAACTCAGAGAAATGTGATGAGAAGTGTGCTTGTGTCTTACAAAAAATGCAAGGAAAGGATATTATATGTATATAATAGATATACTGTAATGTTCCGGCAACTTTTATTGGTAAATGCAGTGGCTGCTTGAGAAACAGGTAAATGCAGCAGACAGAATATCTGTTTCATGCAGATTGTTAGAATGAATGAATATGAATGTATGTCAAAATACATGTACTTTTAAGTGATAAAACAAACTAATATAATGTTCTAAAATAATATAACACAATGCATACTTTTATATTATATGTAGCCTACTTTTACTTTTAACACTTAAGGTACATGTTTCTGATACTACTTTTGTACTTCATTACATTTTTTAACGCGTGTTTTTTTAGATACTATGGTATTTCTACTTTAACTTTAGTCATGTTTGAGTACTTCTTTCTCTTATGAATTGCATTTAAATACATCTAATATGTGCAGAAAATGGACAAAAATAAATCCCACCAAGTGTTGTTTTACTGTAACATGATTTTCTATACAGTTTTCCCAATAAAAGACTTCCTTTTAAATATTGTCTTTCTTACAGTTCTGTGTGCAGTGGATCTTACCAAACACACAGGATTGTCCCTGCAGATCGAGAAAGTGGGTTCTGATCCCTACTGTGAGATGAGCGTTAACTCCAAGGTAGAAAAGAAGATAACCGTGGCTGCAGGCACTAAAGCCAGCCTCTCCTTCCTCGACTGTCCCACTGAAGATGTACGCCTGACTGCCAGTACAGTTATTGGTAAGATGATTTTATTTTACATGTTTATGCTTTTTTTTGTTTTTCTTGTAACTGTAGAAACCTTTTTTAAGTCATGTCTATCACAGTTTCCTTGTTAAAGAAATATTAAAGGTATAACGTTCATAATGGCATCTCTAAACTCTCATGTTTATATGAATATGAGCTAGAGCTTTAAGAATATTAGCATCGCTTAGCATGAAAACTGGAGAAAGGCAGAAAAGTAATATCTTTTTGTTTTTCTGTTTCAATAACAGAGTGCCAAAATGTGACTTCCTGCCCTACGACCCTCCTCACTGTACCCAAACTGGACTCCTGTCTACCGATGCCCCTCCACAGCTTCACCTGGCACCTGTCCGCCCCTCAGGACAGGACCGTGGAGCTGGAGTCGCCCACAGGAAGTCTCAGACAGTCGCTGCCCGGCCAGGAGTGTAATAAGTCTGTCTCCCTGCACGTGGCAGAGGGCGATGGGTTTCCTGTTGGAGATTTCTGTGCTCAAGGAATTATCCAGAAAGTCCAGGTGCAAGGCAAGGTTTCTGTCACAGCCACGGGCCGGGACTTCAGCAAGGCCGGGGGGCAGTTTCTCAATGTCAGCTACAGTCAGGATATCCCAGGTACATAATGAACACACTCTTTATATTTATTTATATATGGATTCATCTGTAGGTTGTTTTTCGGCCAATGGGTTAATGAGTTTTTTTTCTTCATATGTATCTTTCTTTACAACTACTGCACCTTTTTGATTAAATGTCTTATTGGACCAACAATCCAAAACCAGAGATATGTCATTTAATATCATATATATTAAAGGCAACAAATTGTTTTCGAGAAAAAAAAGCCTGAATCTGAGAATTGTGGGCATTTTAGCTACAGCTCTATAATGTTGTCCTTTTCTTTATGGCTGGATTTGAAATAAGAATGTTCTGACAGGTTCTAACATGTTAATCAAGTTGAGTGGATTTTTATTTACCAAAATAATAAATTTTAAAAAATGAAAATAATTAGTTGCAGCCCTCTTAAAAGCTTTCGATCTGCACTCTTCTGACATTTGTAATGTTGCTATATGTTGTGATTTTCCAGTGTAATTGATAGAGCACATTCATTTCACTTCAAAGTTCCACACAGGGGCGCTATTGTTCCACAGATCCTGGTGAATACAGTCCTGACACTCAGCAATAATGCCATCTGTTTTTTTTTTTAGAGAGCATCATTTACAGAGTCCGTCCAAAGGAGTTGTCTCCCACCCTGCTGGCCACCCCCAACTGGCCTCAGGGTATGAAGCCTATGTCCACGGTGGCCTGGATCGTCGCGGTACCGAGTGGGTATGAGGCACACTTGCTCTTTGAAAACATCAGCCTGCCCAAATGCAAAGACAGGCACACCTCCATCAAGGTGAGGATGCTGGGGGCAGAGGAGGAGATGATGAGCCGCAGGGAGGACGAGAAGGCGGAGGACAAGCTGACCGTGCCGCAAAGTTTCTATCTCAACATGTCCAACTGTATACCTGAGGAAGGGAAATTTGCTGCACTGACCAAAATCGTTCTGCAGAAGAAATCCAGTAAGAAAGCAGGACACATTCAGGTCTTTTACAAACATATTCCATTTGGCTAAAGTAAAGGATTTAATTTATTTATTGTTATTTTATTTTATTACAGATCTCTTGGCCATCCTCCTTGGGATAGCAGGAGCTCTTCTGTTGCTGCTCTTAGTGCTGGGCCTTTATTGCTTCATCACAAAGTGAGTACACCTGTAGCTGTGTTAACATTGGGGTGCTGTATTTTCCAAATTATTAAATATAAAAGTAGCAAACCTACCATTTTAATCCTACATCACAAACTGAAGAATAAAAACTTTGGAGTATTCTTGTAACTTTGGAAAGAAATACATCCCATATGGATACAGTACAGAGGAAGGTTTTGCACATATACAATTAACTATAGAACATTTCAATCACATTTGGTTTGTAGAAAAACCCAAAACTGGTTAAATCCTAGTTATAAAAGGAGTTAAATCCTAATTGGCTCTGTCAGTCAAAAATATTAACAAATACAGAAATGGAACAAAATAGAGAAATTATACATTTATTAATACCCCTCAAAAAAGCACTTTTAAACTCTAAATGTTATTTATTTATGTATTTACTCATATTTTTGATTGCATTCTTAGATGTGTAGTGATATTTTTGTCTATATTCTGTAAGATTAGTCTGTAACCACCTATGTCTTTTGACTCTTTCTCATTGTTTATGGTCTGCATTCATCTTGTCAAACAGGAAAAAGAAACAGGACAAAATGAACGTAGAGTCGTCCATCTACATGGGCAAAGGGAATATGTTCCGCCCTAGTGACAGGCACTTCACCAAAACTCGGTCTGATAACGAGTCCCACGTCTACGACTCCATAGACGATTCGAGGGTGTACGGCCACCTGCTGGGCGACGTCAGCTACGCGGACAGCATGCAGGACCACTACAACGGGGTGCAGACGGACTCCTATAAGACATTCACCGGTCCCACTGATGCACAGCTGCCTGTCATCAAAGAGCCGGACCACGAGCCTGAGATGGATCAGTTCAATTCGTTCCTGGACCCGTCCCAGTCCTTCCTCCCGCCCCGTCCACGTACTCCCATCAACCGGCAGGACAGCATCGGCTTCGAGGACCGAAGGATGGTGGACAATGAACTGTACACATTCAAGAGCACAGGGGACATAAAAAACATCCGGCTGTCTGGTGTCGACATGGATTCACAGCCCCCCATTATATTAGAGGATTCCTTGTAGTGCGTCAGGACTGTAGCTGCATGCCGGACCGCTGTTACTGAATCATCCTGAGAGTGCCGAGTATCTTTAGACTGTTCTGATGTGAACTCCGTGCCTCGATCACACTCAGGGAATCTGAGATCGATGAACTTCTGAATGTGATGAATATCTCCTCTTTGTCTGCTATTTCTAAAGCTTCAAGAGAAGCCCTCTTCTTTAAAGGAAGTTAGGCATTTTGGGAGATACCTTTTAGATTTTTTGCAGAAATGTGAACAAGAAAATCGATTCAATTTTCAAGTCTTCCCAGTAAATGTTACCTTACAAAGACACCTCTAAAGCTCTTAATGATTTATACGGATTCAACAAACAAGATATAATGTTATAATCCGTGGGCTTTAGAGGTGTTGGTAAGTGGGAGATATATAGATACAATTAAGATGTCATAGATAAAAGGGGTCAAAATTGAACTTCTCATCCAACTTTCAGTAAATTAGTAAAACATTTGACTATTCCTTTTAATGTTTGATTTGTTTAGTTTTATTACATCTTTGCTTATGTGGCATGGATTCAGGAGCAGGGACAGTGTCAAATGTGCAAGTACCTCTGTTCCTTGTTTTGTTAGTGTTTTTATATTGTTTACTTGACTTTTAAAGAGATTTTCTGTACCTGTAAATATAATGTAATTGTTTTTGCAATAAATTCTAGAAAAATGGTCTGAAACTGTTTAATTACAGTTTTTCTCGATTGCTAACACAATTTACAAAACCCCACACCCAAAGTGCAAAACAACTAACTGCCCTCAAAACTACATAAAAACTTACCAAATGCAAACTTTAGCACCAAATATAACACACTTCCTTCATAATACTAGATGGTTTGACCACCCAACTACACACTGCTGAGCATAATCTAAAGCACGTTCATTTGTTATGGGCTATGCTCTGTACATAGAGGTTTCTACAGAGAAAGATTGCTTGAGTATACAGAAATACAGTACATGAAGAAATACAAATGAGTTGTTGAAAAAAATCATATTTTATACAAAGATAACATTGTGCAACATGCATCTCAGCACATAGTTATTATGCTTCGGATCTAAGTGTGATGCATTGTTTGCCAAAACCCAGTTTGTAACTGCTGCTTCCTGTGCCTCATTGAAAATCCTTAGCCTTCCACCTGCACCTCTTTGTTTCTCAGTCCTTCAGATAAACAACAAAGATAGGGGTTGGTCATTGTCTGTGTTGCATAAAAGTAAGTTTACCACAGTACATTGTGCAGGATGTTTGTACAGTTATAGTATGCAACATGCTAACAATTCAATTACAGTAATGAAGTAAATACGTTTCACACAACAGATATAAGCACTGATATATCATGAATTATGCAGAGCTAAAAACTGGTAACTAACCTGTTTTCAAGTCTAAATGTCCGGATTACAGAGGCAACAGTAAATCGGCTTAGATTAGGCTGAACCCTCTGTCCAGCCTCTCTCATCGTCAAACCATGGTTGATAACATTTCATTTCATTAGAGAGTACTCTTCTTTGTCCGCGTCCTCTCCCTCCAGCTCTACGTCTCATTCTTCCTCCTCTCACTCTCACCCCACCTCTTCCTCCTCCTCTCACTCTCAACGCAGCTATTCCTCATCCTCTTCCTCTTGCTCCTGCTCTTGCTCTTGCTCTTGCTCTTGCTCTTGCTTCCATGTTGGCTTCCATTGTTGCTGTAAGAAAGTAATCACCTGTGGTCTTTTTATAGTGCTAACATCCTGATTGATGAGCCAACAATTGTGTTTGGTCAGGTGGAACGTGTTTCTTGATCATTGGTCCATGTGTGAGGCATTTTGAATATCAGTGTTTTAAACCTGCTAACACGTAACTTTATTTCAGATTCCCATGTCTTACGTGGAGAAACTATAGGTTACTTACGTAACCCCAGTTCTCAGAGTAACATGAAGTGAGATGTCTCACTATGGGATGCGCCTCAACGCGTATGCAAACAGAAGCATCAAACTCATTACGCCAATCCTGATTGGCAGGTGATCTTGACGTCTACGTCAGGGAATCCACCCACCCTATAAGTAGCTTGCGCTACGACGCAGCGTCATTCAAAATAAGCACCTCTTCTCGCTTCGCCTTAGCAAGAAGGGCCGTCTGGTGAGACATCTCACTTCATGTTACTCTGAGAACTGGGGTTACGTAAGTAACCTATAGTTCTCATTCATAACACTCCGTTCGATGTCTCACTATGGGATATTGAAACTCCCGTATTGCTAGACATGCTTATCTCGAAAATCACCAAAACAACCAGAACTTAACAGGTAGAACCCTGTCTCAACACGGGGCCCAGCACTGCGCGGGCCACACTTGGAGCAGAGACATCTAGCCTGTAAAAGCGGACAAAAGTGAGCGGTGAGGACCAGCTCGCTGCTGCACAAATGTCTTGGATGGAAACACCCTTGAACAAAGCCCAGGATGTAGCCAGTCCACGAGTAGAATGAGCACGCAGGCCCGTTGGTGCCTGCAAACCCTGACTCGTATAAACCAGAGCGATCGCTTCCACAATCCAGTTGGAGAGCCGTTGCCTGGTAACGGGCTTGCCCTTCTGAGGGTTAGCCCAGGATATAAAGAGTTGGTCAATAGGCACATTCCCACCGCAGTACTTTTCCCACAAAGGTTCATGAGAACTTAGTTCATCAGAACTCTTTAGTTCTGGTGGACTAAGTACAGATCGCGTTCACACCGGAATAAATCCCTGGGGGTGGATTAGGCAAATGAAGCCGCTGACGTCACTTCTTCTTCTTCTGCTTTGGGTTTACTGGCAGGTCGCAAACAACTTCACGGCTTATACTGCCGCCCAAAATCCCCGGCCGGAAGTCCCCGGTTGTTGGGGACTGGCTTCAGTAGAAGCTGCTGGGACTCCCAGCAGCTTCTACTGAAGCCTTCCGAGTAAATCGCCAGAACGCCGACACCTCCTCATCTCCACCGCTCCCATGTTTTATTTTGTGTTGCCATAAGTTATTCTCTCTGCGTTTCTGCGCTGGGGTAATGCTAATGCTAATAATGCTAATAAAATAGTGGCTTGACAACACTTTTTTTGAGTTTTACGGGGCATGGTTTGCAATCCGCCCAGCCAATCAGAAATATAGCTAATTTCTCACAAGAGAGCCGCATGAGAGTCCCTGCTCTCTAGCAGGGACGGAAAAGGGGGTAAAAAGGTTCTCATGAACTAATTTTAGTTCCGGCTCTTTTTGGAGTGAACACGACATTTCGGAACTATATCGGAACTAAAGTGGGAAAAGTACTCCGGTGTGAACACGGCTATTGCAACAAAACTCTTTTGACCTGTCCATATAGGTGCGTAAAGCACAAACTGGACACAGCAAATTCGGCCGCTGTTCCTCAGAGGAACACATCGGCGGAGGAAATGCCACAATGTCAATGGGGGTACATGAGCCAACCACCTTAGGTATAAAGGCAGGGTTGGGCTTCAGCAACACTCTCGTTTGCCCCGGGGCAAACTGAGTGCATGAAGGATGTACAGAGAGCGCATGAATGTCACTGACTCGCTTGGCAGATGCCAGAGCCAGTAACAGCACTGTCTTCAGTGACAGGTGTTTCATCTCAGCTTCTTCCAGGTGTTCAAATGGAGGTCGAGTGAGCCCATCTAAAACCACTGCCAAGTCCCATAAGGGCACCAGTGACCTGGAAACAGGGAGGAGCCTGCGATCCCCTTTCATAAAACGGCAGACCAAAGGATGTTGGCTAGCCGTCTTTCCCTCAAAGCCCACATGGCATGCAGCAATAGCAGCCAGGTACACTTTGATCATAGAGAAAGCTCTGTGTATATCAATTAGTTCCTGTAGAAATGATAAAATCACCCCGACAGGACATTGAAAAGAGATGTGTCCTTTTTGAAGGCATCACTCCTCAAACACCCTCCACTTACAGTCATAGAGGGACCTGGTGGAGGAAGCTCTTGCACTCTGAATAGTGTTTATCACCTTCTGCGGGAGCCCCACTGTATTCAGGTTATACCACTCACGGGCCAGGCCCATAGTGCCAAGCGCTCTGGGTGTGGGTGAAAGATTGTCCCCCCCGCCTGAGACAGTATGTCCCTGCGTAGTGGGAGCTGCCACGGCTGCCCGCACAGCAGCTGATATATCTCCGCCAGCCAGTACATTGCAGGCCAGTGCGGAGCTATCAGGATCAGTGTGTGGCGTTGTTCTCTCACTCTGGCCAGAGTTGGGGGTATCAGATGCAGGGGTGGGAACGCGTACAGAAGGACCGGAGGCCTAACGTGCGCGAGCGCGTCCACGCCTAACGGTGCGTTTAAATCACGCATTGAAAAGAACAGCTGACATTGAGCATTTTCTTTTGATGCGAACAGATCTACCGCGGCTCGGCCGTAACGCACCCACAGCTGACTCACAACCATTGGATGTAGAGTCCAGTCTGCATAGTGGTGCACCTCTGGACAGCAGATCTGCCCCGAGGTTCATCACTCCTGGTACGTGCGTCGTTCTCAGAGAGAGGAGACGTCCGCAGCTCCATAAGATCAGTTTGCGTGCCAGCATGTGTAACTGAAGAGAACGCAAACCCCCTTGGCGGTTTATATACGATATTGTGGTCGTGTTGTCTGTCCTCTCGAGGACATGATGTCCTCTGAGAAAAGGCAGAAAGCGTTTTAGGGTGAGGAACACCGCTAAAAGCTCCAGATAATTTATGTGTGACCGTTGGAGGTCTCTGCTCCAGAGACCCCTGACAGGTCGACCTTTGTATATACCCCCCCAGCCCGTCAGACATGCGTCTGTCGTGACCACCTTCCGCGATAGGACAGCACCCATAGGCACGCCCCGTACTAGAAAAGTCGGGTGTAGCCAGTGGCGCAGTGCCATTACGCATTTCTTAGTGACCATCACTCTCCACGCGCCATGACGCGCGGGGTCCAGTCTGAGGGCAGCTACCCAGCGCTGAAACTCCCTCATGTGTAAGCGTCCCAGTCGTACCACCAGGATGGCTGACGCCATGAGCCCCAGTAACCGTAGACATGATCTGAAGAGAACATATTTGCGTAGCCGGAAATGAGCGAGGCAAGCTCTGAAGGCTTTCACTCTTTCTGCTGACAGGCGGGCTGTAAAGGGCACCGAGTTAAGGCGTAGGCCCAGGAAGAGTACAGTCTGGGCTGGGGACAACATGCTCTTTTCTGTGTTTATTACGAAACCCAGATCGAGCAGGTGTTTTACGAGGAAATTCGTCTGCGTAATAGCCTCTTGCTCCGACTGTGCGAGAAGCAGCCAGTCGTCCAGATAAGTTGCCAAGCGAATACCCTGTTGTCTTAACGGGGCTATCGCGGCTTCCGTACACCGTACAAACACTCGCGGGCTGAGAGACAAACCGAAGGGAAGGACTCTGTACTCGTAACAGACACCCTGAAAGGCGAACCTCAGATATTTCCTGTGTGGGTAATATACTGGGATGTGGAAATACGTATCTTTCAGGTCTACTGATGTGAACCAGTCGTTTTGGCGCACGAGACGCAACAGAGATGTGTGAGTGAGCATTCTGAATTTGTATCTTTTGAGATATTTGTTCAGAGCTCTCAAATCTATTATAGGCCGAATTCCATTCCCTCCCCGTTTGGGAACGAGGAAATACTTGGAATAAAAGCCGCTCTGACTCTGTTCGGTGGGTATTATAGATATAGCCTTCTTTTCTAGTAGCGAGAAAATCTCTTGCTCCAGAATATGGGCCGACTCTCCCCGGGCTTGTGAATACAGAATGCCCGAGAAGCGAGGGGGGGTGACAGCGAATTGGAGCCTGTAGCCCCGTGTTACTGTCTTGAAAACCCAAGCAGATGCTGTGAGCATCTTCCACTTTTCGCTTCTTAAAGCGATTGGAGATGTCACATCTCTGTCGTCTGCCCTCTGTGTCTTTATTTGTTGTGTTATGGGGCCCTCTAGTGTCTGAACACGGTGGTACCCCAGGTTGACAACCCCGGCCGACACTGCGCATGCGCGTGGCAGTGGTACCTTCACAATCCCGTCTAATGTCCGCCTTTTGAGAGAGGCCGTAGCCGCTCTCAAAAGAGGGGTAGACGACAGACTGTTTATTGTTTTTATTGTTTTTCTTTTCATTTTTATTGAATGCGCCCTTGGCTTCAAGCCTGGAAACAACAGTGGAAAATTGTTTATTTAATAATGATGACATGTTTTGTGTGACTTAAACAGGCAGCGGAACTTGCTGTCTTTGATGTTAAGTACATTTCCCTTATGGCGCGAACTTGAGGATGACGTTCTGGCATCACTCGAGGCGGCGGGAAGATGGGGGCATGGTGGCACCCCGAAAACACATGAGCATCTAACACTGGAACGTGTTCTGGAGCTGGGGAACCGGGAACTTCCAGCTCTCTCGTCGAGGAGAGGAGAGGAGGCTGTCAGGCTGCCCTTTTCTTCTTCCTCTCCTGGTGGCTGAAAACCTGTGTCGGCTGTGCCTGAGCGGCAGCTACCGGAACCAGAGATCTTCTTGGCCAGCTCATCCTCGCCTCGTGCCTGGGCTGGGGACCCGGGACGGGCTGTGGTCTCTGCTGCTTCGGTATCTTGAACCGGGCAGGACGTGAGGCAGCTTGAGTGAAGGACCGTTGAAGGTGGCGGCTGGACCCTTCGGGGGAGACAGAGCTGGAGAGCCTTCGTCTTCCTTCTTTTTTGATTCGCATCTCAGCTGCATCGAAGCTAGAGCGGAGCCAAATATGCCCTCGGGAACAATAGGCATGTCCAGAACATCCTCTTTTTCCCGGTCTGGAAGGTTCGTCAGGTTGAGCCACCTGGCTCTCTCCTGTACCCCCATAATTCCCAGTGCTTTTCCCGTGGCTTGGACTGCACAGCGCTGCACACGGAGGCAAATGTCCGTGATCGCTGCGATCTCGTCCCACACGGCAGGCTCAGGTTTGCTTGACAAGTCTTCGCAGAGCTCCGCCTGGTAGGCGGTCAGCAGCGAGGAGACGTTGAGTGCCCTGGCGGACAACGCTGCGGCTTTATAGGCCCGTTCAGTCATCGCTGACTGAAAACGGTCTGCCTTTGCCGGTAGCGTGGGGTTCCTGCTCGGTGTCGAAGCCAGCCTCGGTTGGAGGTGGGCTGCCACCAGCGGTTCCATGGGCGGCATGCGGAGCAGGCCGAGCCTCTCCATAGTGTCACAGTCCAGGGAGGAGGCACCCTGGATTGGGGCCTTGTTGCTGAAAGGGCGGTCTCTCCACGAGACCGACACCTCGTCCAGCATCTCCGGAAAGACTGGAAGGAGCTGCCTCTTCGTCCTCGCTGCTTGGGGCAATTGCTTCCCCTCGTAGCGAGATCTGGAGGTCTCCTTGGCCACTTCAGGCCATGGGATGTCCAGCCTGGAAGCAGCGCGTTGACACACGGCCCGCAAGTCCATACTTAGGCAGCTGGTGTGCTTTCGCCCGGGTGAGCAGACATCGCTCCCGGCTTTGCAGCCTGAGCCGATGAAGCGAAGATGTTATCCTCGTGCTCATCCGAGTCGGACAGGAGGAACTGAGGCATCCTCTTCTTTCTCCATATAGTCCAACTCCAGGACATCCTCCGCGGGTGGAACCATGGTGAGGTCCAGTTGGGAGCCCCAGCTTGATACAGCGCGGGGCTCCGCTCTCTCAGCTCTTGCCGCCACCGGACCCCAGCCTGACACGGCGCGGGGCTCCGGTTCAGCGGCTGCCGCTGTTATTGAGCCCCAGCCTGACACAGCGCGGGGCTCAATCTCTGCGTCGGACGCCACCATGTCTTGATTGCCGGCCGGCGAATCAGCGGACATGAGGGGGCCCTGTCCCGACAAGCTAGCTTGGCGTGCTAGCCGTCGGCGGAGGCTGTTAATGGTGAAGCGGGCACAATGCCCGCGCGAGCTGGGGTTATCGATAGCCTCCTGGGCGTGTTCCAGCCCGAGGCAGGACGAGCAGACCTGGTGTGAGTCTGTGCCTGAGATCTTAAACCCGAAGCCGCATAGCCGAGCCTCCGAGTCCCTGACTCCTCTGGTGTGAGGGAGAAAAGGGTCCATCTTTGTTCGCCGGGGTGTCGGCGTGGAGTAACAGGTACGTTACTGAGTAAAAAATCCAACCTTGTCGTTAATCCGAAAGGAAAAAGCGACGGTGTAGACTTTATTCTTTAAAGAATATTAACTGGTGTGTTAATACCTTTTGTTTTTATCTCCGTCTCCTCTGGTGTGAGAGAGAAAAGAGAACGTCCTCGCTACCGTGGTGGTGGAGAGAAGAAAAGCTAGCAACAGGTATGTTACTAGCTTGAAGAAAAAATCAAACCTTGCCGTAATTTCGAAAGAAAGAAACGGCGAGGCAGATTACAATATTAACTGGTGTGTTAATATTGTTCAGTCTTCTTGCAAAGCAAAAAAGTAACCGGCAAGCACCCGTCGACCGAATGTTAGCTTTGGGTTCAGTCTGTGGACCGTTAAGCTAGCCCGGCTACTGATAATTCGAGATGTGCTCTGAAGCGAGAAGAGGTGTTTGAATGACGCTGCGTCGTAGCGCAAGCTACTTATAGGGTGGGTGGATTCCCTGACGTAGACGTCAAGATCACCAGCCAATCAGGATTGGCGTAATGAGATTGATGCTTCTGTTTGCATACTCGTTGAGGCGCATCCCATAGTGAGACATCGAACGGAGTGTTATGAATGAGAACGGATGCAGTGGTTTGCAAAAAGTGCCATGTTGATTTGCAAATTGTGTGAAAAGCTGAAAACGTGTTTAGAGTTTTGGAGATTTGAGCCGATGTTTTGCTCTTTGAGTGTCAGTTAAAATAATTGTGCTTTATGTAGCATTTTAGTGTGTTAGCAATCGAGAAAAACTGTATCATTACAGTTTTACTTTTTAAACTGAGACTGCCAGCTTTTGCATCTGGGTGTGGAAAACCATTTCAACCACAGGAACTCTAGCCATGAAAAACAGTGAAGTGAAGGAGGGAGTGTGTTTTACTGGAGACAACAAATGAGGAGCCAGGATTACATAGTTGCACCACATTTATTGCAGCCGCAGTTGTTCAATTTAACAATGTCCATGATGAGACCTGTTAAATGAGGCTGCTCCAGTGGATGCTTAGAATTGATTCACCTCCTCTCTCTTCTTTCTCACACCCTCCTTCTCATCTCTCCAAACAAGGAAAAATACTGATGTCAAAAACTGCCATTTGCAGGAATAACAAACTGATCTCAGGAGCATTAAAGGATGGCGTGCATGCATCTCAGCTGGCTCCAAACCCTTCAAAAGTAAAGCCAATACAAACCAGAACCATGCCTGGAAAGCAGGTGGAGGCTGACAGACAGCTTTCATCAAAGTATATATAAAGGAAGTAAACAAATCCTGACTCATGTGCTGCATAAATGCTTAAAAATCTGGTTACAGTTTCTTCCTTGGCTTTAAAGAGTAGTTAAAACCTGAAAAAAGGATGGGAATACAACTTTGTTGGCCAAAAGATTTTTGGAAGTGTTTAGGTATGGCCTCATTTGGAACACATCCGATTTCCTGGAGGCGGCAGTGAAGCACTGAAATAAAAGTCATTCATCATAACCTGTGAAGTCTCTGATGCAGCTCTCAATTAACTCTTTAGGGATATACAAGTTTATCCCTTATTTTAAAGGTCCCCTATTATACGGTTTTTCATCAATATATTATAGGTCTCAGATATAAACAAAACATGTCTCTGAAGTGTTTGGCTCAAAATACCAAACAGATCATTGCAGCATCCCATAATCCCCTCTGGAAGGTCACCAGTTCAAGTCCCGGCAAGACCAAGTGCTACCGAGGTGTCCCTGAGCAAGGCACCGTTTCCTAAACTGCTCCCCGGGCGCCGTTCAAAATGGCAGCACACTGCTCCTAACACTAGGATGGGTCAAATGCAGAGAAACTATTTCCCCACGAGGGATTAATAAAAGTCCATCTTTCTTTATTACATTACATTGCATTTAGCTGACGCTTTTATCCAAAGCGACTTACAATAAGTAAGATGAAAATAAGGAGCCACTCCCCACGCCCCTCTGAGAGATATTTGGTTAAAAAGAACACAATGGTGCTCTAGGAGGAGATTCAGGTGATAAGGTGGGCGGGGGTTACCTTGGTTTGTTATTGGCTAATGGTTATATAAACCAAAAAAATCGTTATGACATCATAAAGTGGGCAAAATCTGATCAGCTCATTTTCAGACAAGTTTTTATATAAATGGATCGGGACAAAAAGAGAGCAAATCTCTTTACACATGTTTATGCATAAAAGACATGAAAAAGTGGATTTTGCATAATAGGTGAACTTTAAATGTTGTGTAACTTTATGAAGTATTCTCTGTATACATGTTATATTGTCCAATCTGCTGCAGGAGCTCTTTCCATAGGAGTTTGTTTAGGACGTGTCTGTTCTCAGCCAGCACACACACCCCACAACAGTCTGAGTGGAAGTGATCCAGAGTCACATCTGGTCCTTCTGGAAGACCGACACGTGGCGGGAACAAAAGGACATAGACAGACTGGACTTTATTTTTGGACTTATTTGTGATCTTTGTTTCATTACTAAACAAAACTGAACTTAGGCTTGATAGGAGGGAATAAGAGTTTATAAATCTTTTGGTGAAAAATATACTGTTCAGCCACTTGCAACATAGTCCCTTGTACAGGGATTAAAATCCTAAAATATTAAATACCATATAAAAATGTATTATAATTCAAGTACAAAGAGGAAAGGCAGTAGAAATGAATTTTTATTAGAAAAATCTAAATACATGTACATCAAATGTAAATTATGTTAACCAAGGAAGCCAACTTTCTGTCGTTCTTTCCCCAAACTCTCCTCCTCCTGCAGCAGCTTCATGAGCGGAGCATGGAGGGCCTTCCCGACACGTTTACCTGCCTGCAGACAACACAACCTTTTAGAACATTTCTAGCACACATCCTCATTCAAACATAAACATATTTAGAACCTGGAAGAGTCGACGAGGAGGGCCACACTCACCTCTGTCATTTCAAAGATGCTCTCCGGATCCAGGCTGCCTCCGCCCACCTTCCTGGTGCAGGTGATCGTGCCCTTTTGTGTGACAGATATTATCAGGCTGGCCACAGAGCAGGCCTTCTCCTGCAGAGTCGCATCCACCACGTGCCTGTGGCCCACCTGCAGGAAAACAGCCAATGCCAAGGTCACTGTTTGTGTGATGATGGTCTTTAAAAATGCTTTTCTCCTGAGTATCAGCAGGGTAGCTCACCTTGCACAACGTGACGATGCAAGGAACATTTTCTACATTGAGTCTCACGCAATCATAAGGGTCATCTGACAGCTCAATTTCCTTCCCTCCTTCCTCGTCGGCCGATATGTGCACTCTGGGAATTCTGTCAGTAAGGTAATCAGAAGATATATATGTTATATCACTTTACTGTATAAGAATTAGACGTACAACAGCTGTAAGACATCATATTATTTCACAGTTTGATCAACAAAGACCCTAAAAAACCACAGGATAACATTTGTCTTACTTTGTGTTAAAGAGAGCAGCCTTGATGGCTACTGAGATGGCATCGTAAAGGTTTCCATCACACTGCAAAAGCTGTGGAAACATGCCAGTGTGAGATTTTATCTTAGATACGATCATGGGAACTAAATATACATTGACAAAATTAGCTGGTCTGAGGTCAATTATGCACATTTGATTATTCCTCCACTGAAACAAGGAAAGAAGCGCTGCTGCTCTGCATGGTTTATCAAGCAGTATTTGACATGCAAGAACTAGTTATCATTGTGTCATACAAATAGGAATTGGAAAAAAAGTTAAGCAAATATGATAAAAAAACTGAGGATTTCTAGATTTAGGACACATTAGTGCTGCTCAATTATTAACATTTAGATTAAATGATTTTAGCAACAAAATGTTATTAAACTTTCACAAAAAAATAACAGAACATGCTAATTACCAAATATTTGCATCAAAATAAAATAAAATGAATGGCATAGTTAGTCAGGATTTCTGAAGAGAGCTAGAGAGAGGCCCACCTGGCCATTAGCCGAGCTATGGGCGCTTAATGCTGAATTGCCATGTGGGATACTGAAAGACCTTACCAGACGCTACTCACCAGAACGTCCACGTAGAGGACCCAGCAGTGCTCTCCTGCGCTGATACACAGGCTCTTCAGGTCCACACTGTGTTTGTTGTTGAAGACTTTGTAGAGTGTGTTACTCAGCTCCGTGCCTAGCTCCTCGCCTCCTCTGCCCTCAAACTCAGGGGTTGCATTGGCTGAGCTAGAGATGGGGAGACAAGAAACATGAGCCAACAGAATATCTCTAAGTCGGATATGATTTATTCTAACTTGAGAAGGTGGAAACCTGCTGACCCACTAGCTTTCTGCACACGTTTTGTTATAAATATGATAATATTTTCCTTGCTATTGTGTTTTTTGTCTTGGGATGTGTTGGAGATGCATGAACATATGTTACAACACCACACCCTGGTGGAAGGATTTGCATACAAAATAGTCCCAAAAACTGTTAGCATATTACAAAGAAGAAATGTCTCTTTATCCATTCCTGTTGGTAAATCAAATCAACGTTTATTGATTTAGCCCGATATGACAAAACACGTTAGTCTCAGTGGGCTTTACAGATTAACAAGCATGAATGACAGTGTAAAACATAGTTAAAATTACAAGAAGAAAAAAAAACAATCATGATAGACCATGAAATACAATGACAGTAAAAACAATAGAATAACATACCATACAATGTAGGACTCGGGAGGACAAACACAGGGACATTTAAAACCGGCTCTAGCTGAGTTTATTAAAAAGGAAAGTCTTAAACAAGCTCTTAAAATGTTGGACCTTGGACAATGTTGGTCTGCTTCCCTAATAAAAAGAGAATGTCGGTTCCAAAGCAAGGGAGCTTTGTAATGCAAAGCTTCGACTCCTGATCTGGTTTTCTGGATCAGATAATATTTTTGTCTTTTTGGGACACTTTTTAGTGTTCATGCCATGGGGACACTACATTTTTATTTATTTATTGTGGGCAGTAATAATATTGAGTGAACTATCAAATAAATATGGAGTGATTAAATAGGCTTATTATAGAAAGTCACATTTCAATGATACTTTCCAGAAACATTATTATATAATTATATGCAGGGGTGCACATAACTGGTACGCAGGTACGCATGCGCGGCAACAATCTGAAATGGGTACCGTCTCTTTTGTCACAAAGCGCATTTGCGTACCGACGTACTTGTGAAGCTTTTCCAGAAGGCGGTTAGATCACCGGACGAGTCGGTCTCCGTGTGCACAGACAGGGCTGCTGTTAACGTCGGTCTGTACAACGGCATTGTGCCCCCCCGTCACTGGAGAACTGCGCCCCCCCCCCGTTGACTTTACTGAACTCCACTAGCACCCCCCCCCCCCAATGACGTTCGCGATACAGAGGGCTTCATCAAATAACTTTGAGTGGAGCCAGAAGTTGGAGTACCAAACACTGACTCCAGGTACTCATCAGAGTACCTCACTGAGAAAGTTATGTGCACCCCTGATTATATGTTATACTATGATATAAAATACTTTGATGCCTCCTAAAAGGTTGTAATTAGAATTGCTATAATAACTGATTGGTTTGGAGGCCAACCCTTTAAAAGTAAACCTCATTCTAACAAGCCAAAGTCTTACTTCACTCATGACAACATGCACCAAACCTACCAGTCAACAAAGAACTCCACGTAGCCTTCATTTGGCACCATGGGCCTCGGTTTTCCAATGTCAGCTTTAACCCCGACTAGAACCGCCGTGTCCCCCTGAAAGACAAACAGAACATCAGAAAGTAGTAAAATAATCAATAAGTCTTGGGCAATTTGGATAATATCTCCTGGGTGAGACGCTCCTTCTCTCCAGCCAATCTAAACTGTTATCTGGCCCATAGTTTGATGTTCTTTAATACCATTAGTTTCATTGTTGGGGTGACATTATGACCCCATTATTATTATGGTTAATAATAAATATGATGAGACATTACCAGTGTGACTTTGGCTGATCCGTCTGTGTTAGACACCACATCAGTCTCTATTTCCATGTGTCTGTAGTCCTCACATCCTCTTCCGTCCACTCGCAAGTCATCCTGAATAAAATAATGCACATTATTGTATATGGGGCATTCTACCGAATTAGTACAAAGTGCGGTCCCACAACAAGAAAAACTATTTAACAAAACAATTAAGTATTCAGACATAGATATTTACTAAGAATATGTTATGGTCTATTTAAACACAAGGCAACATTATATAGTGATAAGCCTAATATATACAAAAACATCATTTATAGGGTATTTTCTACTATAAATTTCAATTTCCAAAATCTGAAAATCTGCGTGTCACTACCGAACACATATTATCTTCAATTAAGTAAACTTTTTCGGGGTTTCATGCAAAGTATTAGGTTTTTAAGTGTGTAAACCTCTTAGCAATACGTGTATGCTAGCCATGTACTTGCTAGCATTCTTTAGTTACGCTCAATTTTAGCTAGAATCGTCACTACTGAAACAGTCACTACCGAAACATATGGTTAAGTTTCGGTAATTGACATGATCGTTTCGGTAGTGACAAAATTGAATGGTAAGCAGGTAAATCCCATAGTTTTGAAATAAATGTGTCTTAAAGTCTGTTATGAGTTAAGATTAAGCAATAAGGTTGAGAGAATATGATACAACCTTGAGAACAAAATACTGTGGTCACTAACGAAACACTGGATGTTTTGTAAAAAATTATATTGACTTATCAACTAAAATGATATGATACTGATTGTTTTAATCTATGTTCAATTCCAACAATCATCAACTCTGGAATCAATATGATCAGTATTATGCATTTTAAAAAGAAAGTTTGCATTGTGATTTTTATGAATTGTATAAATTGAACTTTTAAAATTTGGTTAAAAAAATGTATTGCATTGATTTAATTGAGAAAACCCTCAAGAAATATTTGTTAAAATACTATTTAGAGAAGGGAAGGTAAAACAATCTTAACAGGTTAATATAATACTTTTTTACTACATTGTATTTACTATGTTTCGGTAGTGACCATATTTGGTAGAGGAAGAACATTTCAATACAGTCTGAAAATACGATATAAAATGTACGGTTCTTTTACTAGATATGTGTAATTTAGATACATACAAACATACAAAATGTAGATACATACAAACATACAACATTTTAAAACATTTCCAACCTGACTTTGCACCAATTTGGTAGAATGGCCCATATACAGTCAATGGTCAATAGCTAGTGAGCTTATGCTACACAGTTCCTACCGCTGGGGTTAACGGGAGTTAAAGTCTGAAATATAGATGATACCAACTTACCCGTATACCATGAAGGATATACACCTTTTCAGCCTCGCTAACTTGTACTGTTGCCATTATGTGAAAAACACTTCTAGCATGTGTGTCGGTCGCTCTTTTCCTACGTCATCAAGAGACGACGCAGTTCGAGTTTTTTTTCCTTCCATGAACAACTGAACACAGTTGGGAACATAATAGATCTTGCAGAAAATACATACATAAACAATTAGTTTAATTCATACGCTATCAAACTAAATGAAAAAACATTATGTATTAAATATGTAATAAGCATGTCTTGTGACACTAATCCAAACAATAAAAAAAGTGTTGCCCATAAATTCGTATTTAAATGTAACTAGAGTTCAATTTTTTCAGTTGTGAAAAAAATGATTTCAAATCATTCATAAATCATGCAAAGGAGTGACTTTTTTTGTTTAGTATGACTAGCACTATATTAGTTTATTTTACCTTTGGGGAAATAGCTATTCTAATAAATTCAGAATGAGCTTTATCCAAGATAGACAAAGTGTCCTTATCAGGCACCTGTACACTGATCAGTTGCAGATTAAAGTGGCCAGGGTCCCACACCAAATTATTGTTAAATATTTTTCATGGGCTGATAGGGGTCAAGTTTGTTTCTTTCTCTGATTTTTTGTTTTAATCAGTACAAAATAATCTGGATAATCCATGATGAAACTTGCACTAATGGAACCTCTCTAGGCAGCAGCATTGACAGGATGTGCATTAATCCACCCCTGCCTCTAAATGGCAATTAAACACTTTGCATTTCAAAACAGCACTAATACAATCTACATTTGTTAACATTTAATTTAGCACACAATCAGCCTATTATGACAATATGTTGTATACTAATAATCAGAATCAAGTTTATTGCCAGGTAGGTTTACACATATGAGGAATTTGCATTTGGTGTATGATGAATCAAACAACATGAACAACATAAGAAACAATGTGAAACAGTTTATGGTACAGGGCAGTGTATCAGTAGGCTGGGTGAATCTTCCGCCTGACAGACTCAGAGCAGGGCACGAACGCCCATGTAGATAGTATCGGACTTCCTGGTCTCCTCTGTGTTGCTCTGCTCCTCCTGTAAAGCTGCCTAGAGAGGGGGAAGCTCTAGCTAGGTTACGGCCTGTTTTAAGGCTCAGTGCCCTGCTGTAAGTAGCACACTTAAAAGGTGAATTAACACCTCTTCGACACCGAGGCGAGCTGCGGAGTGCATCTGTCCGCAGAGCAGTGAGGTTAGCTGGGATTGCGCTAACAGGAGGAGGGGACTCAGTTCCGTGTTTTTATCTATCAGGCTTCAGACGAAGAATAACAAGAAACTTTTGGAGATAAACCTGGAGAGTGTGAGGTATGTTTGTGAAAAACAGCGGACGTTAAATAATGCTATTTTACTGTAACGTGGATAATGCTTTAAGGCGGTTACAATCAGCTATCAATATGCTGCTCCAGGTGCCAGAGCTACTTCCTGTTCGCGTTAATTGCATTATCATGTTGGGAAGTTATTTAATTAATCGTGGATCACTGATCACTAACTGGAAAGACCCCATTGGTTATGACAACATACTTCCCCTTTTTACTCATCCATCTTTTGGGAGGTCAGAGGTCGATGTAGCTAGAGTCTTGCTCAAGGGCACTTCAGAAATGTTGACTCCCTAGTTATTACCTTTTAAGATTTCCAAAATGAGTTGCTCATAAGTAATGCCCGGCGGAAGGTCTATACACGTGATTACAGTGTTTTGCATTGTTATAGCACTGATTTACAGCTGAAATGATTAGAAAGCCAAGCATTTAGCAAAACAAAAACCCAGATATTTTCTTAAGAGGAGGCTGGGTACCAGGTTTGAGTCAAAAGATATTTCATTTTGGCATTAAAGTGTGTCATTTCACCAAAGACACATTTTCAATAGGAAGTTAATGTGTCTGCTTAACAGAGAGATGCACCATGTCGATACTACTTAAACAAGTTAGGTACCAATGTTTTGTATGTAAACTTCACTGGTTACAACTTATCAAAAACGGGTTCAGAAGAATTTCAGCTTTTTCTTCATCAAATTCTGATGGGAAAAGCTGATGGTATTGATCCCTCTGTAGAGCACTATTTACAGCCCACATTTCAATCAATATCTGCTTCACACTTCACTATAGTTAGTAACTTCAGGTAATCCTCCAATTTCACAGCATCGGGAGAGTCACATAAATCTCTACACTATTGAATCAAGTGCTCTGCTAGTAAAACTAAACTGAATATAAATATAATTTTTTAGTCTTTGAAAAATGTGTTTTTTTACTCTTGGTAAAAAGGAAAATCCATTCATGTTAATGATCTCAACAGGAGGTCAAATGAGCTGCCTCTCCTCTCTACATCACGTTCCTCATCCAGCCTGTCTGCATTATTTTCCACCATCAGTCTCTTACTTTGAAATTCATTCTAGCAGCAGACTATCAAACATACCCCATACATCATTAATTTAGTATCTGACTCTGCCATGCATATATTTTGAGTCCCTGAGTCACAATACAGGATACATCAGGCCTTTTCACATACTGTATCTAATGTTTCAGTACTGCAGTGGCTTCGGGATGCTGATAGTGGCATATCAGTACAGAAACTACTAACTGTTGTTTCTTTGAGTTGTTTCTGTGACAATCAATTCATTTACTAATTCCCATTGTAAAAAGAAAAGAAGCAGCAATTCACTGAGAGAAATCTATTGACTCGTTCTCCGTGTTACAAAAAATAAGCTATTGATTTAGTTTCTGTTAATGAACTCTGGTTTTGCAGCGAGTTTCACTCCAGGTCTTTCACAAGACACCGTTCTTAGAGTCATCTAAGTGTCTTTGTTATTAATGGCCTGAAACATTAAAAAAAGCAGTCCACATGACAAATATATTACCATACCAACCTTTAACAAATGTGTCTTGTCCCCCTCACTGAAACAAGTTTTTCTTGTAATGGTCTGCTCTGCAAGCTGAATCAGATATACACTGGTAAACAGTCACATGCATAACTATAAGAGTAGGAACCTGTTTAACAAAGATACTCCATGAAATGAAGTAAAGGGAAGTACTTATGTACAGATTTTCTCAAAGGTCTTACAGTTGTCCCTTGCAATGAATAATGATTTCCCCTTTTTAAGATGTGGTATTATCTGATTACTATATCTAAAGCATTTACATGTTGGCTACATTTTAATGCCTGTTACATTTCAGTAAAATGGAGATCTGTAACCTGAAATTAAAGTTGGCATGGTAACTAAATCCTGCCCCTCCAGGTTTCTTAGTTTGAAGGATGAGAGCTGATAGCCTTTTGCTAATAGATGACCTGATGATAAGGTAAAAGACAGTCTGTTTTATAGTTACAACAATGTAATGTGATGATGAATCCGTTTTTGTTGGAATTTTCCTTAAAGTATTTTTAGTTAAGTTTGAAATAAAGCAAGAACCAGCACCCTAAAATGACAGTACAGCATGTGTTAAAACTATTGTTTCTGTTTACTACCACCGGAGCAGAGACGCACGCTTCAGTAATCCCAGACTCCTGGTGAAAGTGATACTCGCAGACACACCAGACGTCTAACCTGACCTCCCTCTGTGCCTGACTCATCTGCGCGATGACACGGCTGTTGAAAAGGGTAAAGAGGGTTGGTTTGGTTTGTGTTCGAGCATACATTATTTTAAAATACAGAAAGTAATTTTTTCCCCCAAGAAAGTATCCCAAATGCCTTCAATATCAGAATAGTAGATAATGTTCTCCTCATATTTGTCAGACAAAAAGGTTTGTGTTTCAAAAGATTGGTAGATAGATAGGTTGAGACGGCAGCTATGTCAAAATAATACATTTAATTATCAAAAAGTCCATCCAAGTCACACTTGAAGGATGTGTTTAGATGGGTTTACTTGGCTTTACACAGCAGTGCTTTGAGCTAAATGCTAACACCAGCATGCTAATATGCTCACAATGAAAAGGCTAACATGCTGATGTTCAGTAAGTATAATGTGCCGTAACCATTTTCTTAGCATGGCTTGTTAGCAGGCTTACATTAGAAAGGATTGGCAAACTCCTTAGGATTGGTCCTCCTAAGCCTTATTCATACAGGAAGTGCCTCGAGACAGGGAGGGGTGACTTGGCAAAGACGGCACACCAGTAACAGTTAATAGAGGATGACTAAACAGATACAAAATACAATCATATGCAATCAACACAAATGCTCAGATGATTTCTTCAACATGATTGATCTTTAAATGTGTTGTGAGTGAGAGGCCAGATGGGTGTGGTGCTGTGTGCAGTAGGATGGGCTGGGTAATACGAAGCATACAAAGAGGGTCTGGTTAGTGATCTGGAGTCGGGCTCTAATGAACTGTTTAAATTCAAACCAGAGATGGCGGCCTCTTACTAATTTAATCCCAGAAGCGCTGTCGGAACACCACATCTTTTTAATACTAATTAATACAGACGTAAAAGTAAAGATTAGGTCATTGCTCAGTTAAGCCTAATGGATAGATGGAATCCTCAGGAATTACCCATTTGGCTGCTCCCCCTATAAAGTTCAGGTTTTAGTGAGGAGACGGCGCCGAGGTCCATCGGCCGTCCTCCGGGAATTAGCATTTTTACTCAGTCTGTGTTATCTGCATAAAATAGTGAGGCCTTCTTTTGGTTTTCTGACATTTGATCCCCTTTGAAGTCCAAACATCTTTATCGACACACACTCAGACATCCTCCATTGCTTATTCATGAGGCTCGGGAACACACTCAGGCCCCGTGCGGCTCAGGCTACTGGAGGCGTCTCTGTTGAAGCTTTGTTTGTTTCACTTTTAAAGCCAAAATTGCCATTTCCTAATCCTTCAGCAGCCTCTTCGTTTCTCTGAGAGAATTTGGTGAGGTTGTTTGGCCTGTTGGGATTAGGCCAGTCATTGTTTTTTCTCCTTCAGTTTATGCTTCCTGCTGATATTTGCTGATTCACTCTGCAGACTTATAAACCCCTTATCTTTGTTTATATTGCTTGAGGATATGGAGAACTTTTTTTAAGAAAATGTACTCAGACTCTGAATTGCTTTGGTAACACACTCACAAACTGTGATATTGCTTTAATGAAGACAGGGCAGTTATATACAGCTTGGGGAATTCATCAATTTGTAGATCAAAGTTATTTGCATTCATTTTGAGAATTGACTTTTTTAGATCATTTAAAATACTAAACATATTTTCTTTGAGAGTTAGTATTTTATTTGTCTTACGTGACAGCAAATCTATGATTTTAAGGTGTTGGATAACGGCTGGTCGCTGTAAAGAAAATCCTATATGACAATATTTAATTTATACAAGATATTTCCACAATTAGATGATACATAATCATCAGTAATGACGATTTAACGACTAGGCGCATAAAGAAAAATACACCTTCTAGAACAGAACGTTTAATAACTTTACTATAATGCAGCTTTAAAACCAGGAAAAGACAACACTCACCAAATTACGATATCAGAACTCTAAGATGATTAGAATATCAATATTTGACCCAGTATTAGTATTGGTTTGGTGGTCAGAAAAATATAAGAAATGTATCGCTTAAGACCCTGGAGAACTGTACATTTACACCAGAAAGTCAACAATCAGTAAAGTGAAAAATAATAGTTAATTTCCGCCCCTATCTACTATCTAATTCTCTTCTTTCTTTCTTCTTATGTTCTCCACATCTCTCTCCCCCCCCCCTACTTCCTCTCCATCTGTCCTCCGTCTCTCCTCGCAGCATGTGGTGGGAGCCGCAGGTTTTGTAGAATGAAGAGCCCGGCGCACCGCACCAGGGACATCGAGAGGCAAGCTGGCTACCTGAGGCCCGAGCACTGTGCCCCCCCCCCGCTGCGCTACGGCTCCGACACCATGTGGTTCATCCGCGACGGCTGCGGCATCGTGTGCGGCGTCATCACCTGGTTCCTGGTCTTTTACGCCGAGTTTGTGGTGGTGTTCGTCGTGTTGCTGCCTGCCAAGAGCGTAATCTACAGCCTCTTCAACGGGCTGATCTTCAACGCCCTCGGGGTCCTCGCCCTCGCCTCTCATGCTAAGGCCATGTGCACAGACCCGGTCAGTCACACTCTCATCCGGTTACTTCACTGTCTCCCAGTACTCTAATAACACACAGATTGTAGATACTAAATGGTTGTAGCGTCTGCAGATGCATGTTTTTAGATCTAGTTTTAATGTCACTATAATATTTGCGTTGATCCTTTATGGTACATATGTTTTAATGTAATTATGACAGACTTTAATGAGACACAGCGAACTTGTGGTAACTCTACTGTGGTATTCCAGGGTAGAGTTTGGTTTTGGACCTACTGCTTACATATTACCTGGGGCCACTTACTGACATTATCCTGCCCCATTGATATGTTTCCTTTTTAAAGGGTAATTCCCATGTGTATGGAACGTCTCCAGCTAAATCAATGACAGGAAAACCCTGTCAAACATCCACAGGTACAGAAACTACAATTGTATTCCTTGTCAATGCCTCTGTTTTCTTCAGGGAGCCGTGCCTAAAGGGAACGCTACCAAAGAGTTCATCGAAAGCCTGCAGCTCAAACCCGGACAGGTGGTCTACAAGTGTCCCAAGTGCTGCAGCATAAAGCCTGACCGAGCTCACCACTGCAGGTACGGCACTCCCTGTGATAGTGCAGATTGTAGGGAAGATTACAAACTTGGCAACTTCTAAGATGTGGGTCTGGGCGATTAGAGTTTTCTGCTGAAGTCTGCACATTGCAGAGGAAAGTCCTCATGCGTCTCTTCACTTCTTTACTCATCTGTTCCAATGATGAATCGCCGGCCTCTACTGTGTGTGTTTTTCTTTGAGCGTAGCATTTCCCTGCAAGCTTTGCAGGTGGATGTTAAGGAGTTCCCTCTGGGGCAGCTCAGTGGTACCCTGGGATCTTCAGGCATGAAAAGCACAAAAACACTTCAGGGTAACTGAATTGTAAAGCCAGTGACTCATGCTGGCTCAGAGAGAAAAATGGGTGTCAGTTTAAATTAAGAAGATTATATCTTCTTCTTATGAGTCATTCCTGTGGGTGGTTAATGATACCCTTGTCTCTAGTGACCAATAGGAAGAGAATATATTACTCAAAAGATTGCAGCTTTATAAATATTGATTTAGCTTGGAGAGCGTGTAAACAATGAATAAATCTAGCAGGATTTTCTGCTTCGTCAGATGACAACTTCTGAATTGTCAGACCTTACTTGAGATGCATAAGAAATGTAATTCTATGAGATAAATACACACACACACACACACACACACACACACACACACACACACACACACACACACACACACACACACACACACACACACACACACACACACACACACACACACACACACACACACACACACACACACACACACACACACACACACACACACACACACGGACTTAGTCCAGCCACCATGATTGAGAGCACAACGATCCTGTCTCTCACTTCACTTTGCTTGTGTCCTTATCTTACTGTTATTAGAAAAAGACACACTGTTTTCAGATTGGTATTTTGCCTGCAATGTTTGTATTAATTTTCATCAACTTTATCTTTGTGCCCACAGTGTGTGTAAACGCTGCATCAAAAAGATGGACCACCACTGTCCCTGGGTGAATAACTGTGTTGGAGAGAGCAATCAGAAATACTTTGTGCTCTTCACAGTGAGTCCTAAAACACTTGAACCAATATGCTTTTACACAAGTAATAGTGTTGGCTGTATTGCATGGCTAGATATGTAAGCAAAAATATTGAGGAGCAGAAATGCAACAAGTACCTGCCGCCTTCATTCTATATTTACTGTTTGTATCTATGTAATTAACATGGTTATGAAATATAGATTAGATACATGTCTTGATATTATGATTATCTTATGCTTTGTTTTGCTCTTTTTCTCTCCACAGATGTATATTTCACTCATATCTTTCCATGCCCTGATCTTGGTGGCCTTCCATTTTGTTTTCTGCTTTGAAGAAGACTGGACAAGTACGTGATGAACTGATGTAGCAGCTGCTCAGTGTACTCAGGGACTTTATTGTTTTACCACCATTAATGTGCAAATATAGCTTATTATATCCAAGGGAGAATTGTAAAGATGCAAAGCTGCAAACGTATAGTCCATTCTTACCAACCATATCCAGAATGTACCATTAGTAGTTATATTCTTATGTCCTGTGAGAGATTTTTAGGAAAGAGCTTGACTCCATTTTATTACTGTGCATTTTCACACAGATAAAATACTCCTTTACAACGTGACAAATCTTTCTTCCCTCTTCTTTTCCAGAGTGCAGTAACTTCTCTCCACCGGCTACCGTCATCCTCCTCATCCTCCTCTGCTTTGAGGCTCTCCTCTTCCTGATCTTCACTGCAGTCATGTTTGGGACCCAGGTCCACTCCATCTGCTCCGATGAGACGGTGAGTCAAAAACCTAAAAGTCATTAAATAGTCAGACTTTAAAAAATCCAAATTGGAATCAGCCAAGGAAATGACATCTGGCGCATCCCTAACAACCAAATCACTCATCTGTTTTTGAATAAGTATGTGTTGGGCTGGTTGAGTTTAGGCAGCAAGTTATCCTGACACACATGTAGGCACTTTCTTTCTGCCGCTCTGACTTTTGAAAATAAGTCATGAATTCATCCTGTGTGTTGTTTACTAAATCATAGCACAGATGATAGAAGGAGCAGGTCATTTGCTTACTCTGCAGCCTCCAGGTAGGTGAGATTATTTCCCATACTGTGTCGGCTCAACCACCCACAACAATGACTCACAGCGGCTTGATCTTCTATACAAACATCATCTACTTCAGTCCATGTTGTGCCTGCGTGCTGTCCTTTGACACCAGGGAATGCTGACAGTGAGTCACCATAAACATAATTAAAGGAATACTTGTTGATTATTTTTTAAATACATTACTTTTTTTTATCCAATGGCTCCGATGAATACAATCTAAGGGTTGACAAAAGTATTTTTTTTATCCTGCTTTTCTGATTCTACGTTCACCGTGGAGGCATCCAATCATTTCAATTACGCGTTCAAGGTAACACAGGGAGTTACTGATGGCTGAATATATACCAACCAGACCACAAAAAAAAGTACAAATACAAAACATCCCTGTCACTCGTTACTTTATAATGGTTCATTTAACATTTGGATACACGGCTATATGTTCAGCTTTAATCAGTTCTGGAGATTGTCAGATTCTGATGTTTGTCACTTCTTTTACCTGCAGGGTATCGAACAGCTTAAGAAGGAGGAGAGACGATGGGCCAAAAGGTCCAAATGGATGAATTTGAAGGTGGTGTTTGGCCATCCGTTCTCTATAGCCTGGCTGAGCCCCTTTGCAACACCCGACCACGGCAAGGCAGACTTTTACCAGTACATTGTGTGAAAACTGAAGCCTGGCTGAGCTCTGCTGCTGTGGACTTCCCCGATATCCCTTCCTATTGGCTGGACCTCAACGAGCATGAACTCCTCTTTACCACTTCTACATTTTCTTTCATTTATGCCTATTTTGTTTATCAATATTATCAGGGTGTTCCGTTGTGAGTTCCGTTGTCAAAGATGTTTTGGTTTTTAAAACATTCACCTTCTTTTTATTTTTGTTTGTCTGGTGCTGACTGAGAGTTGTTGCAACAACTTGACAAGAGGCACTTAAACCACAGCCAGAGGCGGAGTTCTTCCTGCAGTATGTCTGATCATTTCCTGCTTCCAAAACTAGACAATAATGTGAACTCGAAACTGAAGTCCAGAAAGTTTCACTGTCCGTGTGACAAAATGGACTCCGGAGTTTGTCTTCCTTTGTAAACATTGTAACCCTTTCACTTCTTTATATGCTGTATTCCTGTTGTTGCAATAGTCTTTTGCTAAATGCTGCGGGTGATTTGCCTTAGAACAGTGCATTAGTGAACGTTGGCCTCTGCTTTTTTGTTTAAAGAAATGTTTATTATTTTGCCTTATCAAGACATTCAGGGTGAGACAGGATCATATTAGTTAAATATTTTAATAAATGAGATTGTCTTGTTGTTCTTTGATGCCAGATAGGTGGATAAATCCAGGTATTTTAGGAAATGTAACTTGACACTGCATTTTATCAAATGTATGTTTTGATTTACATACTTTTAGTCTGCACTTTATCCCCCCTTTCTTGCTTATCATATACAAACAGGTTAGGTATGTGTTTTTTGTTGTTTGGACGGGCCATTAGCTAATTTCCAGCCAAAACCGGAGCTGTGAAGGACATCCAAAGGCTGTAGGACAGTTCACTGCCTTAGTTAAAGTTATACTCTGGTTGATATGGCAACAGTCAATGGTTTCCATAGCACAATTTATAATACTACAGTGAACCCTCGCTGAGCAGCTATTTTGTCAGAAATACGACCAAAACAAGCAGCAGTAGCAACGATGCTACCAAACAAAATGAACAATCAGCACCATAATCAGCTGTGCTCTGATTTTATGTTTGGACCTCAAGCGAATTAAGATAAACAGTGTGTGGGGCTTGTCCTTCAGGAGGAGAAGATGAGAGCAGGCAACATGATAACATAATTAAAGTTTAACTAGGAACCATCTGGTGATTCAGACCACAGCAACCACACTGCCAAATCGGTTCAGGGCGTAAAGTAGGGCTGACTTTGGCCCCTTCAGCGTTTCCTGCACCCCTACTTAAGCCTTCCTCAGACTACTCCTGAGTTCTAATCTGCAGCAATATATTTTTTCCTCCTTGAATTTTGTATCGAAACACACTGTGACTATTAATGAAATAAGATTAAACGCTAACGCTTTGAGTCGCTTATTGGTAATTTCAATGTGTGGCAAGAAAGGCAGACTTGCCTCTGACAAAGAAAAACACTATACGGAGAGGTAATAACTGAATTCATTTACATCAAATGGTTACTTGGTATAAATCTTGAGCTGAAATTCATGGAAATCCTATGGATTATAATTTTAAAATCACTTCGAAGGTAAGCAGTTGTGTCTAGTCCAAGAAGCGCTGCAGCTTTTAAATGGCAATCGTATTTATAATTCAGTAGTTTGTTTTGACCAGTGTCTTTTTGTTTATTCGACAACTCTTGTGCAGCGAATCTACTCAACCTCTTGGCTTCGTACCAGTTTAAATCGGTCACCAGCAATTGATGGAATTTGCTTTTCGATAATCCAGTTTGTCATAGATTGTAGTTGTGAGCCTGACTAGAGGGGAAAAGCCTGCAGGATAAAATGTTGGTTTGAATTTAGACCAGTGTAAAATGTTCACCGAGGCCTGAAAGATCATATTAGGAATGCACGTTTTAACAGCACTGGAGCATCCAGTGTGAGGAGGATGTTTCACTTTTGTTGGGAATAATTTGGTGCAGATAGGAAATAGTCCACTTCAAAGCATTTAACACTTAAAAATGCCTTTGCTGAAATGTGTTCGAAAGCCTTACTGTATTTAAAACAAGCGTTTTAAGGGTGATGAAAGGACACATTTGAACATACATGTTGCCAAATTGAATGCTTATTGAAGGGATGCATTGAAGTAACCATTTCAAGACAGGTTTTATGAAATGCAAACATTTTATCATATGGAGATGCGATGGTTTCTGTTTACACATAATGTACACCAGCTTTCTTCTAGAATTGTTTAATATGTCCTTTGTGGTCAGGTATGAATAGCCTTTTTTAGTACTTACTGTGGACCACATATTCTTTTTGACTGGTATTTGTTTAAAGGGGAATGAAATAAAATGGTATGTGACACAACTTTCTTCGATTGTTATGGTTAATGATTGTTGCCATCCGTTTTCTTTATATTTTGGCAGAACATTTTTGACTAATTCGGGTGTTTTAAAAAAAAAATGAGAGAGCAAGGTATTCCTTTTTGAGATAATTGGCTTGCTTATTAGAGGGATGGAATAAGAAATTATACTTGACACTATTGTCAAATAACTATATTCAAACACATAAATTATACAATTCTGTCCAAGCTGTTATCTGCCATGTTACTGGGGTGCAAGGCATTTGAAAAGGCTTTAAAGGGATTTAAGTTTCATCTGCCATTTTTCCAAGAGGTATTTAAAGAAAGGGCTGGTCTAATGAAGCATCACCGTGTGAATACAGGTAGACTAGCTCAGGGCTAACATCACATCCAGCCCTATAAAGTGAGAACGCATTTCATACATTACTTAGGAAATAGAGCCCAATGAATATAATGTCTCTGTTTGTTGTAGGAAAACAGTCATGCCATTTACTTATTCAACCTTGGAAAGTAGAATGGCTCTATAAAGCTACTCTGTTTAAAGACGAAAGCTGTCTTGAAGACGTACTTAACATCTTCTCACAGCCAATAATATCTGAGTGATGGAGACGAGAATCTTGTTTGTCAGATATGATGTTTTATTTAATAATTCAACAGTGTTTCTTCTCTCAGTGAGGATGGCAATTGATACATTCTTTAAAGTGTTTCCTATTAAGAGAATATATTTACACTTTTACAAACCTTCAGAATAAATTGATAACTAATCTTTATATCTAAGTTGTACCAACAAACTACTGCAAAATCGGTGTCTTTCCGTTTATTCTACCATGATATGAGTCAAAACTTTACTGAATCAGAAAAAGGGCTCATACATTTACTGTTCTCTAGCAGTGCAGTACATTAACTTATCAATGTGACACACACCGTGTGAGGTCCACGTTATAACTCAGTGATTTTCAAATCTCTCTGTACAACCCAATCTACAGTTTAAGTGCACAATACATCACACCCAGGGCCATGCGGCTGTCATGGAGCTTTAAATGTGGCAACTGCCAAGCTCCAGCTGGTTATATTACAGTGGGAGTGGATTCACAGGTAGATGGTTAAACATCATATCATGCCAATAACTGGAGGAAAAGCCAGGCACATTATAACCCTTCAGAATGTAAAGAAAAATATTACATATATCAAAGGCGTGTTAAAGAAATAGTTTGACATTTTTGGAAGTGCAATTATTTCCTTTCTTGCTGAGAGTTTGATGAGAAGATCTCTCATGTCTTTATACAGCTAGAAGCCTAGCTTATCAGAACAACTGTAAAGAGCTAGCCTGTGGTAACATACCAAACAGCACCTCCTAAACTCATATACTCACAAGTTATATGCAGCGATCCGGTAGTCCACAAATAAAAAATAAACTGTCAAATTGTCAAGTAGTGAGAAATAGTCTGGCAGATAACCTCCCATTAAGCCCTACCTAAATCTGTCAAGTAAATAGGAAGCTAGACTGGTTAGCTTTGCATAGACTATAAACCTGCCTGTCTCTCTGTTCAAATGCCAAATTACACCCTACTGGTAGTACTTGAAGGCCTCCTATTCCCTTTAAATAGAGACAGGCTAGCTGTTTCCCCTGTTTTCAGTCTTGATGATAAGCTAAGCTAACTTGCTAACATCTACAGTTTATATTGTGAGACCAGACATAAGAGTTGTATCAATCTTCTTATCTAACTCTCTACAAGAAAGCAAATTTACTTCTCTGTGGCTGTGAGTTATCTCCACTGTTTAAGAAATATAAGAACACTCAGCCAACCTTTAACTTTAGAGCTTCATAATCACATTGTCACTGCAGTCACATTAATAGAGACGCATGTAAATCACATGATACAAACCCTACACAGCAGCAGCTGGAAGGATATATTTGTGCATTGCTGCTGTGGAACATTACATACAGGTATTAGAGCTACCATTCTGCATTTATGTATCTAGACAACAGCAAAGTGTGATCTTAAAATAGTTCAATAAAGCAACCTTTCATGTCATATTCAGTCCAACCCCTGTACTTGGCTGATTTACGCTTACCGAAACGTCCCTCTAGCAGCATGTTTTTTCATTTTCTACATTACATCATGAATACTCAAAGCATCATTCACTTTTATACACATCACAGTGTTATGAGATTTAAAGGTGAATAATTGTATTGCTCTCTCACTGACAACTCTAGGGATGTAGAGGGAGCTTTTAATAAAGCCAGGTTAAACCCAGAGTGATGAAGGTCTATGGACAGGAAAATATAAGATTGTAAATGCATGGCGCACGCATAAAGCTCAACAGGCAATTAAAGAGGCCATGTGATGTCTCTTATGCTTAAGAGACGGTTTGGACACTTTAGTCACATGATTGTGAATTTAATAACATTATTCAGCTCACAGGGACTTCCCTCTGATGTGGACTGATGCTCCAGGATGCTTTGGTGTGAGAGATTTGAGTTCAATTTTCAGTAGAAACATGCAATGTCCAACATAAAGTGGAAGAGCATCTTCCTCTGAATCATAAAATGTGTCATGCTCCTATCTTGAGGTTCAAGCTTTCAAGAAAGGCAAATCATATTTTTTTTAAAGAACCAAAGGATGAAACTTTCAAAGCTACATAAGTATTATTTCTTGTGAAAATAAAATTTCTTCAGCTAAGTGCTTCACTATTAACCTGCCTCAAGCATGCATAAAATGCAACATCAGTGTAAGATGTTTACAGTGACTGTCTTAGTTATTTAAGGAAATGTCAGAATTAAGAAAGCTTTGGTGATTTGACGGCTACGATACATAATGCACTGGCTGATTAATAGTGACATCGTGAGCATGGCCAATGATGCTATTTGTCCATTTCTCATGAACACAACACCAAAGATTGACGAGAGATCAGTCTGACCATATGGCCACAGGTTTTCAAAGTACACATACATATATGTTAATAATTTTGTGTCTATTCCTTTAATTAAATAGTTTTGAATACAATGACTTCCTTATTGCAGAGAGTTAGATGAAGATTTGTGAAGATTGTAACTCTCAATTGTCTGTCAAATACAAAGCTGCAGCTAAAGAACTTTAGCTTAGCACACAGCCAGTAAAAGGGAAAATAGCTAGCCTGGCTCTGTACAAAACTAACAATATATGACTTGTTTTTCAATACATACAATACCATATTGAAAAACAAAGACTGCTAAGCTTACTGTACAAACATAGAGTGCATGGTGTCAATGTTTTCATCTAACTCTCTGTCGGAAGTGCATTTCCCAAAATGTCAAATTATTTGTAGCCTTTTCTATTGCCTCACACCTCTGTTAGCTCACACGCTTTTTTTGCTGCTGTTGATAAAAAGATTTCCCAAAAGTAGCATAAAGCTAGTATCAGTTTTCCTTTATTGTAAGCTCGTCTGCAAAGATAATTTTAGAGCATCTGGAAAACTGGGCACAGGCATCCATTATCTTGTCTCCACTAGCCAGATTGTAGCTGGGCATGGCCAGACTGGCTAAAGGCCAACGCCTCCTCTGATTTTAAAACAGACCTAAACAATGCTGTTCCTCAGCCAAACGGCAACCTAAAGGATAACTGTTAACAATACAAATAAAGCATTTGGTTTTCATAAGGAATCATTCATTTTGAGGGGCATTTAGTTATTCCGAATACAATTTCTCTAAAAAAACTTTGAGGGAGGGAAGACAGCATGTTTTTTTAAATGACATTTTCTTTGGCTAGATCAAATCAGAGGAGATGCCAACCAAAATACTCCTATTACCACAGTAATAGGCCAGTTGGAGCCAGGCCCAACTCTAGTGGAGACCAGTCATATCATTCGTCCTTGTGTCTTGCGTCATGTTGTGCATCCTGCGGTGAAACCCTCTGCAGTACCAACAGACCAGAGAAGGTCAGGGAGATCCCAACCCACCACAACGTTATCTGGGCTTCACCAAAGATCAGCTGGCCCAGGAAAGCCTGCAGGGAGAAAAGAATTAGGGTTTATTTTTTAACAAAGTAAATCAGTCTCTTTAATGATGCCTTGAGGGGATATGTCAAACAAGGAGGTTAACTTAGTTATTTCTGAAAATATTCCTAGCCTAGTTTCTAAAATAAAGCAGCTTTTACAGTATAAGGACGAAAGGTCACTTTGAAAATAACATACTCCACTACAGCAAGTATTATGCTTAGAGGACAAGTGGTAAGGCTAGATCCTGTAAAATAAACGGTTACTTACGGAAGATATAAAGTTGGAGGCTGTGGTGGTCACAGTGGTTTGGGTGGAGGAAGAGGAGTACCTAAGTGCTTTGGCAAGAAAGGTCCACATCACAGCATTGCAGGTGAAAAGCAGCCCCCCACACAGCAGCCTCAGAGGGATATGGAGCTGAAAACAAAAAGACACTTGTAAATTAATGACATCTAATTGATGTTTTGTGAAGCTAGAAGGTATACGCTGTGGGCTTTATCATATAAGAAGTACACATTATGCTACATTGTTTTGCATATTTTGAAAGGACTGCAATCTAATGAGAGAATAAAGTATCATTACATGGAAATGCATAAGAAGTGAATTAATAAGAATAATGTTATATTCACACTGAGCAATATAAGGTGAGGGGTCCCGGTCCCTGTTGTTTTGATTATAACACTATGTCTGAAAGTCTTATGACGCATCAAACCTCATGATCCATAACCAAATCATATGTTTTGCATTCACCAGGGCTGCATACCCAATTTGCAATTTCAAATAGCCATCAGTTTAAAGGTCACTGTTTC
>NC_136908.1:17624942-17692142 GCF_949606895.1 Notothenia rossii
ACAATTAAAGATAAACTCAAATGACTCATGTTGAACACCTTAGTCCAAAAACTTTTGTTGGTTAAGCGATACAAGCCAAAACAATGCCAACTCTCCTGGCTGACTTAAGCTTAATATACTGTACATAACTGAGCATTGTATTGGTCTTCTTATCCATCTCTCAGCAAGGATGCCAAATAAACTCTAAACCAGGGGTACTCAAATACAAATCTTAAAGGTCCAAAGAAAATGTTCAATAAGACAAAGGTCCGTTTATTAAGGTCATTCAAACTTTTAAACAATTGCAAAAAGATTCTTAACACGAGGTTGCAAAAACAAAAGTGTCTGTATGCAGCAGTTTTCATTGTTGTTGTGTCTGTGCTTGATCCCTCAGAGTCGCAGTGTAAGAGCTGCACAGTTAAGAATAAAGGCAGCAGCACCCTCTTTCATTCAGCATTCCCATTATTGCTTTATAAATGTCTTCCCCCCTTGTGTGTCCACTGAGGTTTGTCAGGCCCAACACATCTTCAACAAACTCCCCCTTTGCCTCATCCGCTATCATGCCATCAGCATCGAAATTACCCCCAAACTAAGGACGCGGCCTCAGTGGAATTCCAAGTATGCTGGAGATTGGAACAGTCCTGCGGCAGCACTCGATGACGTAGCATCCTTGAAATATTGGCTTGGAAGCCAGTTTCCTCGAGATTGAGAAACGGTCAGATAATACATATGAAAAGTATAATTTGCTCAGAGTCCAGAGACAGTTGAGGTTCGGTCCGGATCCGGACCGAGTCCGGACTTTGAGGTTGCCTGCTCTAAACGATGAAAAACATTAACAGAGAGAGATGACATCATAAAGTGGCCAAAATCTGATCAGCTAATTTTCAGACAGGTTTTTATATAAATGGATCAGGACAAAAAGTGAGCGAATCTTTTTTCCTGAAATTTTCAGAATCTCTTAGAGGGGACACATGTTTATTTATAAAATACATGAAAAAGTGGATTTTGCATAACAGGTGAACTTTAAAGGAAAGGGATTATGATGGTGAAGATGATTTAAAATGTGATGGTACTGCAGAGTTTTCAGAAGAGCCAAAGTTCTCAGGTCAGTCTTAAGCGATCTCTCGGTCAGATTTTTTTTCTTCCTTCTGTTCAAAAAAACGTCTCCCCTGTATAATTTATATGTAAGACAAATCGGCATTTGCAGCAATTGTTATTTTTCAAAACTCTGTACGGTTTAATGATCACTGATAAGAAAACAATATACAGCTTGAATTAAAAAAAACAAGTGCATCAGCATGGGAAATCTTGGAATAGGACTAACTTAGATGAGTCAACATTGATGGTCGCTTGCATGACACTGGTTACAGAAAACGAGCCTAACAAGGGACTCTGGTTCATATAGTTTGGGATTTGTTTCCACCTCAACAACCAGCATCTCCTCATACATTCTTTGTCAAACATGAGAGACACAGCAAGAGGAGAGCAGAGGATAGAGCTGCCACAGGAGCAGAGAACAAATGTGTAAAATAATAGATAACTGTTGTGATGTGCGTCAAGGGCAGCCGTGTGTTTTGACATTCAGTATGTTTGTCCTTGGAATTTCCCATCAACTCTTCATCCAATTGACTTCCTACTTGGCGAGTGTATTGTTGAAAAACCAATGGAAGAGCATTGTTGAGTGCATGTTCTTTAGAGCTACTAGATGTATTTATAGTAATATTTTATGTAGACACTGTTCAGTGTGTTGGAGATCCTTTGTCTTTGATTAATACACACTCTAAATTGAAAGTTAATAGGAAAGGCCTTAGAGTCAAACTGACATGACCTCTAGTAATAAAATGCTGTTGACCCACGCTTGACTCTCAGCACAAGCTTTTAAAAAATCTCTCTGACTCTGTTGCCCAGGGATTTGTTTTACTCTCTTCTATTGATCTTTGCTTTGTGACTGCCTTTGCTGACGAGAAGCAGGAATCTATCCGTGCTCTGCTAAGTGTCCTGTGGAGATTCATTGAGGCATGACTTCAATTGCTCAGCGCAATCTCGGCCTTTTTCTTAATAGCCTGCAGCTCCTCAGTCAGGTCTTCATTAATGTCTTCTTTTCATTCCTGCTGTCGTGGTCGCATGTGTATGCTTGAAAAGGTTATATCCTACTTTGATGTGTACCAAAGATAATTACTGTGTTTCTAGCCACTGTCTCTTATGTCTTCAAATAAAGAGTTTTGGTAGAGTGTAGGTTAACTTCCCTTTAAAACAGAAGAGATAATGATTATGATTATGAACATTTTCTTTTCCTATTTAGTTGTAAGATTAGTTCTAACTTTGTCAAAATAAAATATAATATAAAAGATAAGATAATAAAATATGTTTAAATGTTGTTGTCAAAAGCACACAATTCTTCAATATATTGCCATGTTTTCCCTGTGTTTGGCCTCTCAGGCTACAGAAGATACCCTCTCAATGGTGGATTTTGTGCTTTCACCCTAAGAGGAAAACTGCGGGTGAATGAGACTCAGAGCTGGGACAAATTATATATCTCTTAATTCTTACTTTGAAGGAAAACATATATTGCGTTAATATATGACAAAGACATATAATTAAACAGTGTTTAAAAATGAGTATTGGCTACTAATAATACCACAGTGTAGCAGTAAGACTAGCGTTTCTATTTTTCATTAATACTTGTATGATAATCAATTGCTAGACACATATAGGCCAACAGGAGACAGCATTAGGATATTTTTAGCTTTTTGGGGGTAATGCCCTTGAAAATAAGAAAGTCTCGGTTTGTATGAGCCTTACAGCATGACTCATCTCCAAGTTTTCCAGCTGGAATTTGCAGCATTTTTTATTTTTTGACGGGGAGGGGGTTACTTTTTCGGTATGATGATGTGTGTAATGATTGCATTGTAATATCCGGGGGCCGGTCTAGAGTGGAGGGGGAGTGTCTGCCTCTGCTGTCCCTGCCTACCAGGAAAACGCTGGAGGAGCACACAGTGCCACACAGCCACGCACTGCAGAGGACACACATACCACCGGGGAATATGTCCGCTTTCTCACGCACCGAGGGACGCTTACACCACCGGCGCAGCTCAGTCAAAGCATACCCACTGCCTCTGCTTTAGTTCAGCGGACACACATCCCTGTTAGCCACTTATGCTCTGCTGAAATCTTCCCTGCTGCTGCTGCTGCTGCTGCTGCTGGTCCATCCTTGTTCCCTCCTCCCCTCTCTTCCTCCTCCTCCTGCTCTCCGCCGTCCCGTTGCCAGGATGGACAACAAGACGTTCTGCAATCCTCAACCCGTCCCCAACAAACCCAACTCTTCCTCGTCGGACCGCGGGAACTCTTCATCGACGAGGAAGCCCGGGAGGAGCGGGTCTCACAGCCCGGGCTGCAGCTCCCTGGGCGGCCCGGTTGGAGCGGTGCTGGGGAACAGCATGAATCTACAGCAGCCCCGCAAGAGGCAGCTGGAAGGAGTGCTGAGCAAATACACCAACCTGATCCAGGGCTGGCAGAACAGGTAAGGGTACGGATGAAAGAGAGCACGGTTCACTTCAGGTGTCAGAGTGTTGTTATTTGCCCCGTCCACGTTGCACTTTTACCTCCACGTCACTGTGAGGAGGAGGAGGAGGAGGTCAGTGGGTTTAAAACCCGCCTGCACACATGACTTGTAGGCCTGCTAATGGACTACTTTACTGACTAATATATGTTAAAACATTCAGATTATGGGCTGTATATTGTATCTAACCGAACTACAAACCCTGAATTATATCCTAGCGTTGGTTGACATTTTGTCAAAGGTGTGTTGACCCAACTCTACAGTCATTTCTGAGACTGGATTTAGGGTTGTTGTTGTTGTGTTTGGAGCTGAAATGACAACTTTTTTTGTTGGTAAACCATTTCCTAAAAATGCACAGGGGTTTTAACTGTTTCTCAGACAAAATCAAAAATCAGGAGACTTCCAATTTAGGCTTTAGGAAGTCTTTAAGCAATATCAGAAGATTCATAGTGAAAATTGAAATCGTTGTAATGCATTTTTTCTAATGTTATGGTGCCACAGACATCAAACACACTTTCCAGTTATGCCTATCCCATTATTCCGATGAAACGAAAGATTATTTTCCTTATTGAATGTTTAATGATTCTATTTTCTATAAAACTTCAGCAAACAGCAACAGATGCCCCCTCACTAGACACACAATACATCTTGTAATTAAACAACCCAAAGGTATTTAATGTACAACAATATCCAATAAAGGCAGTCATTATTCGCATTTAGGCTGCTGGGACCAGAGAATATTTAGAGTTTTTGATCAAATGCTTATTAAAATAAATCTAAACCAATCATTTGTCAATGTTGACACAAACATGTTGGTATCAGTGTATGGATTGGCAGTATGCTGCTAAATAAGAGACTATTTCAGATATTGTAATTTTCCAGTTAGAAGAAGATCAAAATAGTGTTTCTGTATTGCTTTTATTGACGACTCATTTTAGCTCTAGTTATAAGATTCATAAGAATAGGCTTAATTTTAGTGCTGTTATATTGAATGTAGGCAGACATTTAGCCTGACACATCTTCGAAGGCATCCCTGGGTTTAATAAGACGCATGTTTGATATTGTTTCTTTTAAATACACATATTTCTTGTTTTCTGAATTGCTGCAGTCACTCTCATTATGAAGAGCCGAATATCTAAGCAACAGCACTGTACTTCATGCAGCATTTATGGGTGCACCAGACAATAAGAGAGTTTCTATTAAAAACTTTGAGTTTAATTATATAAAATACCAAAGCCTACAGTTGTTGTTCTTGTGAGCCAAAAATAAAACATCTCTCTGAGGTAAAGAGTTTTCTAGTGAAGTTCCTTTAAGCTGCTCAACTTCTGTACAATCGACATGAATTATGCAAACATATCTGTTCTGCAGCTGTCGTCAGATTTGATAATGAAATTTGTTATTTCTCACCATTTGGCACACACAAATAACTCTCCCATTGTTGATGTTGCGGTGCTGCAGAGATGAAGGAAGCTGAGACTGTAGTTTGTATGAGCTGGGCTGGAAGCCAGTGTATATGTGAGAGAGGGGTGAGGTAGGGAGGCAGAGGTGGAGAGAAAGAATGGCTGCTCCCTGCTCTCACATTAAGCTGACAGGCAGAGATACAATGAACTGCATCTTGATGCACCCACAGGGATAATACCTCTGCTCACACAAACTCTTGAACACTAGCACAATTCATAAGATGTGCAGATTGTTCAGAGCGCGGTGTAAGCTGAGGTATGTTAAAGAAGCCGTTTGTTCTTTGGGGTGATGGTACCTTTTTCAATTTCAAAGTGCCTGAAGCGGAAGGTCTTGCTTTCAAGGAGAGATCCAAGTCAAAGTGAGAGGCAGAGGGGGAATGCTGTCTGACACATCCTGAAAATGTAGCTCTTTTGAACAAAGCCATAGTGTTTATGGATCATATTTTGCTTCATGCATGTTGATCCACCACAGGATGTGGCCAATCAAAGCGAGATGGTTGTTCTGTTCTTCAAATAAAACAAATGAACCGTTTTTAAATGGATGAATTGAAAGCGGAAATGGATGATTCCTGGAGTCATGATATAATTGTTGTATATATTCTTTTTTATTAAGCCATGATGCTACTCATTTACACGCCTCTATCTATAGTTTGAAGATTGGGTCTTGTTGTCAGTTAGTTTCTAAAATCTGTTTCACGGCTTAATAAAATAAAGATAAAGGCCTGTGTTTAGAGATGACCTTGGTGTAAACAAACCAGAAAACATATATTATCTACATTTTGTCTAAAGTTGTTTTAAAATATCTATCAGCGTTCATTCGCCCTACAATTCAATTTGAAAGCAATTGTTTACATTTGTCTGTAGATTGTGTGTGAACATGCACAAGTATTCTGTTTTCAATTAGTCCCTGCTCAAGAGGGCTTTCTCTGCCACATTGGAGAAATGTAATTAGAGTTTTTACCAGAGTTGGTGAAATAAATGTATAAAATGAAGATTGTTGTACTGAAAATGACTTGAAATACCTGAACCATTCTAGGCAGAAGAGAATAATCCTTTCTCAGGTTGTGTTAAGTTAATATCTTTAAGTGCCTTCAGCATTTGTAAATAGAAACCCTTGAAGGAGGAGAGGCGATGCACTGATGGAGACTGGCGCTGTTGGAGTAATTACAGTCGTCAGTCACGTTCCAATATTTATCGGGCGGAGGAACTCATCGTGTCTTTGGCAGGTGTTGCCGTGGTGGGCAGTAGACCTGAGTGGAGCTAATACTGCCGCTGTGTGGGTGGCCATGTGTCAGCGTGAAGGGCTATTGTGTTGTGTAGTTGCTGTGTGTAGGTTTCTGTCAGAGAGTGTGTAGCCATTTCTTGTTTCTATAGACACAGATACACACGATACTGTACCTGTGAGGACCCCATTGGCATAATGCATTCCTTAATAAGTGTGATATTAAAGGTTACCTATTATGCAACATCCAATTTTCATGTCTTCTTATACATCAACATGTAGTCCCCTCTGCGTAAAGACATTTTGAAAGTTTCAGGAAAAAAGATTTGCTCACTTTTTGTCCTGATCCATTTATAGAAAAACCTGTCTGAAAATAAGCTTATCAGATTTTGGCCACTTTATGTTGTCATAACGATTTGTTTCAACCAAGGTAACCCCCCACCTTATCACCTGAATCTCCTCCTAGAGCACCATTGTGTTTTATTTTATCTAGATATATCTCAGAGGGGCGTGGGGAGTGGCTCATTATTTTCATCTAAAGTAACAGACAGAGAATCAGCACTTTTGAAAAAGGCCTGAAACAGAGGGGTTTATGGGATGCTGCAATGGGTAATCTGTTGGTATTTCAAGCCAAACACTTTAGAGACATGTTTTGTATATATCTGAGACCTATAATATATTGATGAAAAAGAGTATAATAGGAGACCTTTAAAGTTAAAATGATGGAAGTGGTGCTAACTTCCATCATGGTCTAGATTGGAGCTATTTCTTCAAATAACCAAAATAACATTTCTACATTTTATTGGTTTGTTAATGCACTGTGATGTATTTTTGTCTAAACTGTTGTTGATGTTGTGATGTGAGTTTGCATGTGTCTATTCATCCCTTTGACTCACTTGTCAGAGAAGTGTTATGGTGTTTTCACACATAGTCCTCTTTAAACTAATCAAACTCAGTCCTCTTAACGTGGATAGAAAACTAGACGGAACAGAAAGCCCTGTCAGTTCTTTGCGTTTGCATTCACATAGTCAACCCATTTGAAAGCAAACTCAATTGACCTTCTGGTTTATGGGACAGCAGAGGATACTGGAAAACTGACAAAAAAGGTGAAACACTGCAGTGGTGGATCAGGAAGGTACATCTTTATTTAAACAACTTTATCGCACAGTTTTAATGAAAACACATTTGTTTGCAGCATACACAGAAACAAATAACAACCAGTCAGTGCTGACGAACGAAAAATGATTTAAAAGCATTGTACAACACGCATACATGCCCTCACACCCATATGCACACACCCAGAACATTTGCATGCCTTGGGTCGTTTTCTACTCATACAAAGGTGTGTGTGTGTGTGTGTGTGTGTGTGTGTGTGTGTGTGTGTGTGTGTGTGTGTGTGTGTGTGTGTGTGTGTGTGTGTGTGTGTGTGTGTGTGTGTGTGTGTGTGTGTGTGTGTGTGTGTGTGTGTGTGTGTGTGTGTGTGTGTGTGTGTGTGTGTGTGTGTGTGTGTGTGTGTGTGTGTGTGTGTGTGTGTGTGTGTGTGTGTGTGTGTGGGTGGGTGGGTGGGTGGGTGGGTGGGTGGGTGGGGGTGGGTGGGGGTGGGTGGGTGTGTTTTAACCATCAGCTGATGGGTAACATGGTTTGTTTGTGGTGATTCTGCTTTTCAAAGTGTAGAGGCCAAAAAGGTATTGGTCCATTCTTTGTTTTGTTTTTTTGAAATTCTCTTTTTATTCAGCTTTTCACATGTTTACAGTCATAGATAATACAATATTCTCTGTAAGCCTTCTGTAGTTAACAGTAAAATCACAAATCAAACGTACATATTTGGGGATAATACAGATGCAGGCCTCACTGACCGTCAAACATGCTATAACATAGAAAGGACATAAACACGAACAGGGTTATGGGGTGTACCTGCAATTTATTCAAACAAGGGGGGCATAGAAATAAAAAATACTAAAAACAAAAATATATAAAAGTCCCTTCTAGACAAATGATGGTCGTATTGGTGTAACATATATTATCCATTTTTCCCATCTTGACAAAAAGATTCCCTGTTGCAGTCTCAAAGCAAGGGTTATCCTCTCCATCTTAAAAATATCATACACAATGTCAATCCACTCATCCAAAGTAGGTTTTCCTGGTTTTAACCACATTCTGGTGATGGCCTTCTTGGAAGCAGCACTCAGGATTCGAAACAGATATCTATCTTCAGAGGAAAACATTTCTGGTGGTAAAGCACAGGGAGATTTTGGCAATAAAAGTTTCATATTCTGAAAAAAATTCCCTGGAAACCTCCAAAACTCTTACACAGAAAGAGGATCTCTGCACACGCTTTTTTTTATATCAGCTTTGTGTTTCAATGGTTTTGTCCTAACCTTGGAGAGCCGTATGTTTACTGCCACCCTAAAAGGACCTCAAAAATGTTAAAAATGTTAATAAAGAATTTATTGAAAAGTTAGTTGGCTGATTGTTTTATATTGGCTCAGCCTGGTTATATGGGATGCCCAGTCTACTATATGGGTCACTCATTTTACAATATTAAACTTTGTTTTCTTATCTTTAATTTGTCATCCTTATGTAGAATGCTATTACGAAACACACATTTGGTTGTTTATAGCATAAAGAACATCTGATTTAATGTGAGGTAGGGAAATAATCATTTGAGTATAAGTATGTGCATATAAATATGTAATTTACAACAGCTATACGCTGCTTGAAAAGCTTGAAAATGCACCTTGAAAATGCTTGAAAAGTGCTTGAGTTTGACTTTGGAAAAGGTGTAAGAACCCTGCAAATATAACGATTCAAATTTAAATTGAATGTTTACCTGAAAAACTTTTTGAACCTGCTGCCAGAAAGGGTTCTATGATGTGCATTGTGCAAGAACAGAATATATGAAAATGGTTTGCGATAACTAAGAACTACATTTCCTTCCCTTTCCCATTTTTGTTTTACATACAGCGAGTTACCTTTTGTTTGTTGTAAACTCCTATAGATTTTTGAGACAACTTTCTTGTTTGAGCCCTCAAGATAGGTGTCTTTAAAAACTTTTAACAAAGTGTTATCCCAGTGCACTTGTGTACTCTCCCTCTGTATTTGATCGATGTAATGACGAACTTGAAGGAACCTGTAAACATCATCACGTTTCAAGTCAAACTGCCCCTTCACATTCTGAAGAAGAAATGTGCAGTAGGCTGTCAGGCCTTTTGAAGACCAACACTTAAATCTTGCGTCCCATCTTCCAGGCAGAAATTCCAGATCATACACACACCATCTTAAACACTTTACAGCCTCCCTCAAGTGATTTTGAGTTACCAGTCTGTTCCACACCTTAAGCGACAGACAGATCCATGGGTATCTCAGTTCGTTTAGTTTATTCATCAAGACCTTATCCCCAATCGCAGCTTGAATTGGAAATTCTTCTGATAATAATAATAATAACTTGAATTTATATAGCGCCTTTCATAACCTCAAGGTCGCTTTACAAAGAAACATACAAGGACAAGACATAAAACATAAAAAACATAAACATAAAACAGGGGGCAGAAATGGAAATGTAAGTGCACTTTCAATCTCCTTCCATCTAGCAACGTACTTTGGATTGCACCAGCATATTAATGGTCTCAATTGAGCTGCAATATAGTAATCCTTTAAACATGGGAGTGCGACACCACCCTTGTTTTTAGCCAATTGTAAACTCTGATATTTAAAACTTGGCCTTCGTCCCTGCCAAATGTACCTTGAGATATGTTTATCCCATTCCTGAAATTGTTGGTCAGACAGTTCTAGTGGAAGGGACTGGAAGAGATACAGCAGTCTCGGGAAAATAACCATTTTGACCGATTCAATGCGTGAACTAAAACTGAGAACAGGAACAAGGTCCCATCTCCTTATGTCTTCCCTAATCTTTTGGTTCAAAGGTAGGTAGTTAAGTGAAAACAGTTTTGTCATATCTATTGGAATATTTACTCCCAAGTACTTCATGGATTCAGCATCCCACCTCAATGTATAGTTTTTCTTCATATTTACTGAGGGGCGGTCCATTCTTTGTTTATAATCTTTTTCTTAGACTGATGAGTGTTTATGCATCACATCTAGTTGCAACATATGCATGCAGATCCCAGAGTACTAAAAATGCAAAGCTTTCTGTCTCCCGTTTCAGGTATCTTGTAATATCAGGCTGGATCCAAAAAGATTGCTCCATGTGTAGATAGTACATTTTCTGTCTTTTTTTTATAGCGGCCGGCATGGTGGGGAGTACATTTTAAGGGATGAATAATTTCTTTGCAGATGTGTTCACTAGAAAAGGAGCACTGCTGTGCTGCTTTGATCAAAGCTGAGAGGATCTGTGTGGTGTTTCTGTAGCAGAAAACAGGAAGTAAGCTCAGCCTGATGTACTTTTGATGCCCATCTTTAGATTTATTTTAGGTGGCTTGAATCCGTCATCAATGTCGAATAGTCTTTTTGTTTGCTGGTAACTCAGTTCCTCCTACAAAACGAAACTGAGTAAAGTAGCTGCTACCTAAAGCGGATCTGAGATGAGGTGTACCATGTAGTGGAAACTCTGCATTAGAGGAAGAACACCTGTTATAGACTGATCTGATCTGAGAAAGCTGTCCGTTAAAGCGTAAATCCTGCATTTCATCTTGTCTAGATTTTACAATTATCTGCAGCACTCAGTTCAGACCTGTGTCGTGTTAAAAGTCAGACATTTTATTTGATTCAAGTTATACCGCAAAGAGCCCAAGTAAGGAAGTGTCTGGTGAAAAGTAGAGCATCTTTTGTTTTGGAGTTTTTGCCTAGTCGTGGTTAGATATAAATGTATACAGCTTTAGGATTCTTCAATGACATTTTTGAATAAAGTGTTGACCTCTTTTGACAATACAATGCACACATCCTCCTTTTCCTGCCAATAATAAGGATGATTTACAGCGTGTCAGGAGATCCAAATTCTGCTGACAAGCTATTTCCTGCATTAGGAAATGGCTGTGTCTTCTGTCGCTGAGGATAAATGTGCGTGACTAAGCTCTTTTTAAGAGTGTTGTTATTGTTATGGTGCCGATTTGGATGATATCTGCAAAAAAACAAAAAAAGATCAGTAACTGAAGGCGCTTTGTTGTTACAGATGTTTATTCTGGTGTGTGTGAGAGATAACATTTCAGAGGTAGGTTTAGATGAAGAATCACCAAAGCAACCAAAGTTAAATCTAGCATTTTTTCTGATGTTTTCCCACATTGATCCTGATTAAAGTTCATAAAATCCTGATATGCAGTTTTACAAGGGCAGAAAAATTGCTCCCCATTGTTGTCATTTCATTATATTCAGATTTGGCCCAGTTTGCTGCAGCTTCATGCTACCAGAAGGGAAAATGTTACTGCAGGTCGAACATTATCAGCTCTGCTATAACACTAGAGGCTGAATGTAAAGCTGCTGGTTTGTTATCCAGCACCATCCATCATGTTAAAGGTCTACACTGTGGTTTAGATGCTAAAGAAAGGACTTTGCCTGGGGGGGGGGGGGGGTTACGGTAAAAGCCTCCACTCTGCTGACTGAACAGGGGATAAGACTTCATGTACAGTAACAGTGTGTATGCGAGGGAGAAAAAGAGATGGCTGGATAAAAACTGACTAAGGCAGATCGTTGGCTGTGGTCGACATAAATCCCCAGCCCTCCTGATGGAAGCGGGCAAGGCTGTGAGTGGGATCAATTTTCAGAGAACAGTATTCACTGCATCCTCTCTAGGGAACTGTGGAGGGTTCATGGGAAAATGCCTGATGTGAAGGAGGCAGTCACAGAGTTCCTTTGTCCTCTTATCGTTTGCAAAAACTGAAGCCATTCATGATGTGCTAAACAGTTAGTTGATGATTAATACATTTGTAAATCATCTGATCTAAATCGAGCTAAATGTTAAACAATTGCCTGCTCCATCGTCGAAAATGTAAGATGTGCTGCTCTGTTTCATACAATTTATCCTCCTTTTTATAGACTATAATGATGAGTAAAAAACAATACTCAGAGTCTACAGTGCTACTAGCGGCATTAACAAGCTTTACTACATTGCAATGCTCTGCACTAAATGCTATCATTAGCAGTATCAGCAATGACAAAGCTAACATGTTGATAGATAGTAAAAAGGATGTTTACCTTGATGGTCACTGTTAACTGTCTTATTTTATTTTTGTGTTTAGTAGTGCACTAAACACAATTTGCATCGGAATGCCGTTATGTTTTGGACAAAGGATTCGACCAGATTGTGGGACAAGTGGAAAGTCAGACGGGGATCGTCAAAGTCATTAGGATTCAACCTCTGGACACCTTTTTGAAATCACAAAAAAATGAATTCAATCAAGTCGTTTTTGAGAGATTTCACTGTAGACCAGAGAATTGGAAGGATTTTCAGACCAACATTGTACCTTGAGCTTCACGCTGCGTGAGTTTCTAAACATTTGGGAGTATCGATAAAAGGCCAATGCTCCCTTATCCCCAAATGTAATCTTTTCTACATCTCATTGTGGTACTGATAGGGATACTTGTTATACAAGGCAAATTGAGACCATGTTGTCTAAAACAGTTTGGTGGTTTAACATTAACGAAATTATGTGACTGTTTTTATAATGACATGCATATTCAAATGTATTAAGTATGGAACAATCACGTTTGGCTGATCCGCGTGAAGGACACAATGCTCAACATTTGCTCGACCAGCTTCTCAAATTTCATATTTTGCAGCTTTTTCTCAGTTTTCCTTGCCCAAATCCCAAATTTGATGATCAGCTTTAGGAAAGTTTGATTTACATTTCTCATTATCCAACATTTTATTAATGACTTGAGGAAAAATATTGGGCCTGCTACTTAGTGCTAGGGATCTGACTGGGTGAAGTCTGTTTAATGACTGGTACGACTGTTTCAAATTGTGCATTGACACATACTGTACAGCTCATCTAGGTATTCTATATTATTTCAGGGTTGTAATGCATGTGGGAAAGGATCTTAAGTCTGGTCGTATACAAAGAGGTCTGCATTTCAGATGAAAATAAATACTGGTAGTGAAGTGTAGTAGTGGGACAATCTCTAAGACAGCTATTGAAAAATCAACAGCCTTGGTAAACTTGAGTTGACATGGTCGTAAATCTTCAAACCTCAGAGACACCCATGATGTGGCGATAGTAAGAAAAATCAGAGGTCCATGTGAAGAGCGCTGCTTCTTGGTAAAGGCCAGATCAATACTGCAGCTACTGTAGTCGTGTTTGGAAAGAGAACATTGATTGTGAACACGGGGATTATCAGAGAAAAGAAGGCCGATACATGGATCATAAGACGGGACAAAGAGAACCGCTGTTACCTTGGGCCACTGAACACAAACAAGAGAAAGGTCAGCCAAAGCCAACCAGTGCCACTCTGGCCCGTGTCGAACTGCAAAGCGAAACTAAAGCGTTAAGCAGGGCAGACAGGTCGGTTTCTTGAATGTCATACACACTCCTTTCTGGCCACAGGAAATGAAATGTGTCTGCTTCTCTTATGTTTCTGTCTGGCATTGCATATTCAGGCCTGCAGTGAGCTAGGCAGAGATTCAATTATGCAGTGATTGAATGTGATTTATTAATCACAAAGGGAAAAATGTGGGGTTTAATTTCCCACACCGCCTCGAGCTGTGGCATCTGCTCAAGATGACCGCTCTAATCGCTACCTTGAGTCATTTGGAAAAGAGCTGCCGGCTGGATGTTGGTGGTAGCTTAATGTGCACAGGAGGGTATTTTCACTCATTTTGCTTGGAAAGCTGGTGTAAATTACATCCTGCAGGCATTGAGGTGAGAAATGTAAGGCTGTTGTGTCTTTGTGCAGTAGCTCTCTTTTGCCTCACTTCACACTCATTCACAGCCATCCTCCTCTCTTTCCTAATCTCTCTCACAAGTCAGCGCAACAGAAGTATAAAAAAAGTTTTGCCAGTAAACAAGCCACAATAATGAGAACATAAAACAAAATGATAATAACGGTGCTTCTGCTATTTCCCTCTCCCCTTTCCTTCTCTCTGTCCCATTACTTTCCTAACTGTCCGTTTGTTTTTCTCCCATGCAGGTACTTTGTGTTGGATCCAGAGTTGGGACAGCTGCAGTACTTTGTCAACGAGCAGGGGAAGAGCCAGAAGCCTCGCGGGTCCCTTCCTCTAATCGGTGCATCGGTAACCCCGAGCGATGAAGCTCCGCACATGTTCGTTGTCAATTCTGTCAATGGAGAGCTGTACAAACTCAGAGGTGAGACCTCATGGCCGCTGCAGGCTGCCCGTATATGGGAACGTACAAACACTCAGTGCAGTGTGTTTGTTGAATGTTGGAGTCGCTCGGGGTGCAGTGTGAACAGACTGGAGTGTTATGAATGAAATGAACTTTTTTCTGTACAGTGTTTGTGAATGCACTGTACTACTAACATATTAGTAGTTTTGAAAGTAAGTTTTACTCTTAAAGCTGCAGCTCATCATTACTTTTAGAATAACAATGGATCCCATGACGAATTATTATTATTTCCCTCAGCTCTATTGAGCACATTATTGTCTTATAGCTATTTGTTTAAGTTTTTATGGTCCACAACTTTACTGTTTTGATTAACTCTCACTGCTCTCATAGCTGCATTTCCAGTTGCATTAGCCATCTGTTTAACAAAACAGCTCTAAAAAATCCACTTACATTACCTGCCCCCAACAGCAGACAAACACAGTTAGAGTTTAGTTGGTAAGAAAAACAGAGCTAAGACAAAGTAAATATTGGTTTATTATTAACTTACAAGCTCCTTATAATTCCCTTTTTAATTTATCAAACCTATTAAGTTTCAGCTGCTTATTAGGAAGGATTTTCTGATTCTGTCTGTTTTATAGGATTGTAAATTGAATAGCTCAGACACAACAAGCAATATACCAGAATCAGAATAATGTTTTATCTACTAAATAGTCATTACTCTTGCGAGTTGTTATTCCAATATGGTGCAATGCAGAGAGCTTTAGATACAAATACTCTGATTGTACTTGTTATATTGGCATCCCAACCTCAATCAGTGTTTTTTCCCCGTAAAAAGCTGCATATTGAGTGAAATGTTTGGCCAAAGCATAACATTTACACTAAAGAGAATTATAGCTTTAAGACCCAGTGCCAGACACAGAGCCTGTAGCCTGTCACTGTGTTGAAGGCCCCTGCTTTCAGTGACCTGTATCTGGTAAAGCGAGAGAAACTCCTTTTTACCGTTGCTCCACTTGAGCTGCTGGAATGTCCCCTTTCACTCTCGAGGGGGAGGATATCATAATAACTTGGCCTATATTCCCCGAATAACTTAGTGGTCCATGTGTATCGAGCTGAGAAGAAACAATGATCCATCAGTGAAGATGAAGTTGGGTTGGGTAGCTAACAGGAGTTTCAAATGCCTCAGTGAGATTTTAGAAAGATCAAGAAAGTCCTGTGAGAGTAAAGTTATCTTTTGATACAATTCAGTTTAATAAACACTGGGCCGGTTTAGAAGTTGAAGACTTCCAACAACATTAAACTGCTTTCAAATACTATTCCTTTGAAAAGAATTGCGGTTAAATATCAACACTTTTTTCAAAAACCTAAATTTGCTCAAACAGCAGCAACAAAGAGGCTCACATGGACGTAAGCCAGTATGGTTCAGATCTAGTATTGGTTACCATGCGAATCCCCAGTAGCTCACCTTGCAGTAGCAAAAGAGTAACTTCAAGGTTCAGTCAGGAGTCATTTTCCAGGATTTGAAAGCTGATGGTCTGTCTAAAGCTTTAAATGCCACCTTTATTCTAGTTTTGATGACCTGAGTATCTTCTTACACCAAGGACATTTTGTACAAAATGTCCTTGTTGTTAACTGGTGTAAGAAGATACTGGATACGCTAATCTGCGGCTACCTCGAGGCAGGGGAGTTTCAGTGTCACAGTTATTCATCTTCTAAAAAGATTTTGAAAGACTAAAAGGCTATCTGACACCCAACCACTAAAACAAGTTGTTTTAAGGTCTAAGTTGGTACAGATGTTACAATTGTGTTCCTTCAGCAAAATATTTCACATGTTTTGCCCAAGATCTCCCTCTCAAGCAGGGTACTTGTTGCTCTTTTTTCATTGGATGTTGTTTGGACTTTATGCAGCTGGTGAGAAAAGAGGAGAGATTCTTTAGAGCTGAAAAAAGTCTCACAATTCAAGTGCCTTTGGCAAACTAATAACGGATCATACAGATTATTTATCCTAAAAAGACGCTTATATTGATCAGCCATTAAAGACAATGCAGTAAAAGTGAGTGTAGTAAAGAATGAAATACAACATTATTCATTGAGTTTAGATTCAATAACACTTTTTTAACACTATAGGTCACATGTGTCCAACTCAAGGCCCGGGGGCCAAATCAGGCCCTTGTTGGATTTAATTTTGGCCCGCAGGATAATTTTTAATTACTATTAGATCTGGCCCGCCGGTATATTGTTCGCACACCTTCGCTCAATCCTGAGGATTTCCTCAGCTCAGAGCCTGACCTGGCTTTTTTGTCTAAAATATCATTATGGAAAGCATGATTTCCTGTTTAACTATAATTTATTATTTGGTAGCTATACATTTAACCATTTGAATGGCTTTTTAGATGTTGTTGAATGACCCCCTTTACCCTTTTTTGTGTCTTATATGCACAAAAAATGGACACATCTGTTATTGTTGTCGAGCATTAAAATCTCGCCAAGAACATTGTTCAATACAAATCTGCCAAAATATGTCAAGCTTTTGCTACTGCAAACAATTTGATTGGTAATTATGTGATTTTGCATTTTGGGCTTTCTTTTTGAAAGTAATATAAAATTCAGACACCAATCCCATGTCGGAAGACGGTTATCTTAAGAAAGCAGTTTGTATTTTGATCCTTACAAAACCAGAAATGTAAAGTTGTGTTTTTACAGGGATTGGTAGTTGTTTTGCTTCCAGTCTTTATGCTAAGCTAAGCTTCATGGCTACATTCTGGTATCCATATTTAACTACAGAGTGGCATCAATCATCTCTTCTAACTCTCTGAAGGAAAGCTAATGTAAACATTTCCTTTCAGTAATGTACGAGCCTACCTTCTGACTGTTTTAAACAAGCTTGAACTATAGTTTTGTGCATTTGTGAAAAAGAACAGGAGAAACAGATTGCTCATTAGCATATATTAGCATAACATATTTTGTGATCTTTATAGATTCCAAAATTAAATAAATTGACCTCATGATAATTTCCCCCATAGTGTTTGTCTTATAACGTAGTTCAGTAAAGTAATGTATAAGTACACTTTTCTGCCTACACATGACATTCAAGTCCCCTTGCATAAATATTTCAATAAACAGCTCAGCACAAAAGGTGCAGCAGTCTAAGGCCCCATTTACACGGGAACGCAAACGAAACGCAAACTAACCAAATTCGCTATCAGAAAAGTCTTCCGTTCACACGGATACGGCTCAATAAACTTGTCCCTTCACACGAGACCGCTCGCCCCGCTGGAGACGCTAGCTGTGTCCCAATTCAGCGGCCGCATCCTCCTGAGGATGCATTCGGAGACCGCAAAAAAAAGACAAGACTCCTCCGAATGCGGCCCGCAAATGCAGCCTTCTTTCCCCAGATTTAGAGGATACATCTGATGTACACTCTGCGGTGTACCATATCCCAGGATGTAAAGGGTGACGGTGACGAATGAGTTGAAAAAAATATATATGGCTTGTAACGTCCCATCAACGGCTACAATGGTTTCAGCTGGATTCGTTTTTAAATGTAAGTATGGGGTTTCAACTCACCCAAATAGTAAACGACATGAAAGAAAAGTAAACCTATTTAATTTGTGTATTTCAATATACGGGCAATTGGAGATGTCTTCTTTATATTAATAAAATAATATGAAGTGAAAATATTTCTGAACCCTGTTTGGTTTTCATATTGTTGGGATTCATTATAAAGCTAATTTATTTATTTAACTGCTTTTGTTATACAAGTCTTACTGCAACAATTTTGTTTTGATAGGGAGCAAGGAGCAGACTGCGCAATTTATCCACATGCGCGGGGATTTTTTAACTTAATTTAAACATATTATATAACACCAAAATAAGTACAGCTAGATCTGACTCAATATTGAACAGTTTTGAAAATAGTTTTGAAAACAGTTTGAAAACAGTTTGAAAATATTTTGTCTAGTGTCAGAAATTATTACCGGCACTTGTGACTGCAGTTGGTTGCTAGGTGACGGGGGAGGCAAAATGTAGGGGTAACTGGCAGTCCGCGGAGGATCCAAGCTGGGTCCTCCGCGGACCCAGCCTCCGCTGACTGCGAGGGTTATGGCTAGAAAGGATCCGTCTAGTATATGACGTCACGTTCTCGTTGTAACTCTCGTTGTAATCGGAGCGGCTTGGAAACACATCTACAGAAGTAACATGATGCAACATACACATTAATGCAGCAGCAATATTAATAAAGAAACATCAGACATAATAGTAAAACACTGCAAGGGAACATTTTATTGCACCAGGAGCTATCTTGGGACTTTTACTGCGACAACGTTGACTTGCCTGTGAATAAAAAATAAACCATAGTGTTGGTGATCTACAGTGTTGTCATTCTTCTTTGAACACCAGCAAGACCGCTAACACCCTATTTCAACAATCACACTCCCTGTCATTGACATAATTAATAGATAGTTTAGCTTCTCATCATCAGTTGCTGTGGCCCACTGATGTTAACGATCGTAACTGAAAGGCTGCCTGCCAAACGTAAACATTCAGCCATGTGACATTCAGCCAAACTCTCGCGAGAGTTTTACACAAGAAGGATCCTTTCTAGCCATAACCGACTGCGAGGCTGGGTCCTCAGGAGGACCCAGCCTCTGAATTGGGACACAGCAGCTGTAGTACATCTGCCGGGACTGTAAGTGGCGCTGTACTTCCGCAACAAAATAAACCAAAAGCAGCGAAGAAGACCCCCGAGTATGGTTGCCATGGTTGCCTGGTTGCTCTTCTGTTTATTCTCCGTGGTGGATTTAGCAACATAGTTCTCCATGTCCACTTGTTGCTGATGGTTGTGGTAGAGGAGCTGGAGATTTTAAATCTAGTTAAAGCTGTTAAGAGCCAATTAAAACCTAAAGTCAAACCTAAAAAGACATTACTTTTGAATATAATATGGTGTAATTGATTTAGTGTGAATAATAACAGGGAGGTAATTTTAATGAGGAACGTCTGCTTGCTGTAATTGCTACCACTCAACTATCCTCTCTAGTCCTGTACGTAGATATTCTTGAAACATACCTTTTAGTGACTCGCTCATTAAATCTCTTAGATATGCAGATATAACTGCTGGTCTGATTTATTAATCCTCATACTTACCATTATCAAAAAAATAAAACATCTTTTGCAGTGCTGCAATTAAAATGGGTAGGACAAGGCGATGATCAACTGAGAAGGAGGTTTATCTCTTTTGTTACTCTGAAGTGTTCATATATCCTTCAGCCATCTCCCTGGGATGGATATCCACATTTAAATAAGACACATGGACCCATATGAGTGTGTATTGTTGCTTTTTTCAAATGTGCAGGCAGACTAGTTTCTCATGTCTCAGTTTAAAGCGCAAACCCTCATGCATTCATCCCATGAATAAAGCTGTCAGCATGTTACCACTGAGGCTGCACCTCATGTGACACAAACCCAGCTTTGAATTTTTCATCGAGATCATATATTCTCTCTGAATGAGAACAGCACGTCCTGCTCTGAGCTAAAGCAGTGTGCATATCTCTTGCATCACCATGCAAACAGGTGCATATTAGCATAGCAACACTGCTCTGCTCAATACAGACAGCTAATTATCTTTAATCACAGCTATGCATGTGCACATTGCAGAACAAATCAGAATTAGCCTCACACTCTGGGTAAGTAGCTCCTTTTAGAGAGAGGGATTTTGTTTGATGATGAGGTCTAAGTGGGAAGGTATACTTTTTGCAGAAGGAGCTTGGCACAGGTGTTTTCTGTGTGAATATTGTGTTCTCCCCCGGAGAGGCGAGCTGCCGCTCCCAGTGGGAGAGATCGGCTCGAGCGCTGCACTTGACAGGAGCTCTGTGAACGTCTCATTTTCTCAGAGTTGCCTCTTTACTTAAAGAGGCCTTTTTGTAGGTGCTCTCATCATGACTGCAGCAGATGTCTCAGCTGCGATTGATTGACAAGTGCAAATAGAATTTTCCATATGTTGAAATCTCTTTCAGCAGCACTGAAAAAAACCACTTGCATAGAATGGAGAATTACAAGTGTCATTTCAGTGTGCTTTTTACTCCTTATAATAAAGCCATTAATTCTCTAAAAGAGAAAGTGCTGCATTTGTTTAAAGCTCTTCTTTGGATAAAAATAGGGAGACATTTTTTAAATAGTTTAATAAAACTGCGAGAAAGAGTTTATTATCTTAAAAGGAACGTGTATACGTCAAGTGATAACATGTGTTTTTTATTTTATTATTCTATGGTCCTACAGTTGGGATTGACCTCCAGCCTGTGTTATCAGACACACCAAAGACATCGTTCTCTGATAATTAGTCAGTGAAATGGGATCAGAAGGATATTATTTTCCAGTCTGACCTGGAGCAGGTCAAAACAGGCGGACAGTCAGCATCTCCTTCGAATGTCAGGGTTGCAGCTCGCTGTGTCAGTCAGCAATTCTGAGCTTCAATCAGCTATTTGTGTGAAGATAACAGGGGGTATTGTCTCTGCGCCGAAGGGGGAAAAAACCACAAGCATGCAGAGAGTATCAAGCTGCTTCCTGTGCTGCTGGCAAATCGGCCAAATTAATTGCTTCTACCCCTTGAATACTGAATGTTCAACTTATGACAGGGGGGAAAATGAAGGGGTTCAGATGTGATGCACAGACCTCATGGAGAAAGTATCAGGGTCACATGGCCGGGAGGACAGTTGAGTAATCATTTGGCTGCCAAAGAGATCACTGACATCCAGCAGGAGGGCCTCACTGATTTCTGTACAGCACAGCTTAGGCTATCACTAGATACATTCAATCATCAACTCCGTCTTCAAGCCTGCTTTGTAATTGTTATGCTGATTCCCTGATCATTTTATGGGCTGTGCGATTTATATTAATTCACAGCAGTGGAATAGTTAGATGAGAAGATCGATACCAGTGTCATGTCGGTACCGTAAGCATAGCTAGAGCCAGAAATCTGTCATCTTAGCTGAGCACATAGCTATTGTTTCTTTTTAGGTTTTACCCGTGTTCAGTGTTAATACTAATGTTCTTTTGTATTTGTTTTTCTTTTTGTGCATTATGAACCCATTTATTTATTTGAGGCTTGAGTTAGTGTTAATCTTATATTTGAAACTAATTTAGTGCCTAGAGGAAACCACACTTGAAACCTACACACTCAACACCTGGACTAAATGTGTTTTATGTGTATCTCCTATCAGGCCATGTGTCCTCTCAGTGAACTGAGTTTGGGGTCAAACACTTTTCACTGCATCGTTTCAGACCGGTTGAACTTGATCCTCCTAACCTGGAGTTAAATAAATACTGAGCTTATCAAAATATGCAGCAAATTAGTTATAATCAAGCAAGAATGTGTAGTGTTTTTTACATTTCTCAAATGTTCTGTTTTTCTGACATTTAAAGTAGCATTTTGTTCAAGATATCTATATAACAACCTTCTGACATTAAATGGCCTTAGCAATTACTTTAAAAAGAAAATCTGAAATTGTTTCAATTGTTAAGACTTTTGGTCATATAATAATAGTAAGTAGACCTCTGATGCAGGCACAGTGATTTTATGATTAATTGGTAAAAATAGGCACATTTTTTGTCCAAAAAAATTTGAATTGTTTATTACCTGTATTCTTCCACCTTGGTTTCCAAAACTCCTAAAATATTTGTAAGAACAATAATTTGCTCTTCTAACTTTATTCCTTGGATTTCTAGAAAAGCTGTGAAAAAGCATTTACACAGTAAATTGATACTAAAACCGTGACAGTTTATTAAATAATGTTCCTCAAAAGAGATTAAAATGTAAAATAGGTCTTGTGATAACTGCCGCTTTGGTCCTCGTGCTGTGTAAAAACCTTGGGCAATGATTTCAAAGTTCATCTGAGGAATTGGGATCCACAGTACAATAATAATAAAAACTGAATGAATGTGGAGAGACACTTTATGGCACACAGCTTTCTTATAACAGCCTATTGACCTGACTGTGAACTTGTGTAACAATTGATTGGTGTTTCTCAATGTCTTCTGTGTGTAAAGGAAGTGAAGGCTTGTTCTGTAATCTCATTTATTTTTGTTTTTTTTAGCCTCCGACGCCAAGGAGCAGCAGTTTTGGATCCATCAGCTCCAGGCGTGTGCCAGGCGTCACTCTGACAGCAGTGCCAAGGTTAAACACACGCACGCACGCACGCACGCACGCACGCACGCACGCACGCACACACACACACACACACACACACACACACACACACACACACACACACACACACACACACACACACACACACACACACACACACACACACACACACACAGGAAGTAAGTTGTAAACATGTCACTGTTCCTGTTCACTCAGGTCAAGTTATTGAGTTCAACAGTTTGTCATTCTGTACACAGGAAAGGATCCTCCACCCCCCCCCCCCACCTCAGGTTAAAACCATCTTCAGTCAGTGTGTGAGCCTTTCTCTGTTTCTGTTCTGCTTTAGTTTATTGACATTTCTTGTGAGTCTAAAGGTGACACATTTTTCCATGCCATTTCCCAATTCAAATGGCATCATCCCTCAGGAGACTCATTTAACTTTCCCTCTGGAGTTTTAAAGTTCTTTCCCGGCTCCTTATTCTCATCATCCTGGCCTGCTAAAATTACCTTTTCTCTCCAAGTCGTGCAGCACCCTCCAACTCCAGCTCTTAATACTTAGCCAAGTTCTTACATAATTACCAACTAATCATCTACACTCCACACAAACTAGATTTTCACTTATAAATTAGTTGTTGAATAATTGCTTAATATTGACAACCAGGAAATGCCAGCTGTATCTGTTTGTAGATAACTGATGTAAGTGACAAAACAGAGTATTCTTTCATTTTCTGATTCCTTCTTCACTCTTTACCTATGAACTCACAGGGAGATTAAATACACAGTTACAGACTTTGATAAATGTCAACCAAATAAATGCCAAGTCCCTGCAGACAACAAATAACGCCTAATCAATTAAATCTGTCTGTGAATATCATTTAAGCAGGAAATAAATAATCCGACCTTTGTTCAAATAGTTAACAAATAAGGCAAGATACAAAAAAAGTGAAGAACACTTTTCTTGCATATTTGATGAATTTGAAATGTAATAAATAATGTACAAACTGTAAAATATGTGAAAATCCATAATTTACACGCCACACAGAGCTCAGCTTTAACGTGTCATGTGCAATTTCTCTTGCCTGTATAATTTGTGAATATCTTTAGCACTTCTATGGGAAATATGTCAGCACGCTTCTGCTGCCTTATTTGATAATTAATGTATCTAATATTCCTGGTTTCATGGTCCTGTTCATGTCTCTGTGGCCTCATTTCTCAAAAAGGACGGTGTTGGGTGCAGTAATAACTATCTTTATCCACAACCAGTCTTTTAGCATATCATGGCTTCATATTTGGGAAATATTTTGCCTGGACTTGAAGGTATTCATCTGTGGGCTGTCTCTATCTTTGGTGTGATGTAGCCCCATTTTCCTGATCCAGTGGATAATGAGGAGTCAAGTTATTCGAACTTTATTACTTTGGCAACTTTTGGTATTAAAGTTAATAATGTGCTGTCAAGGTATATTTGTTGGCCGGCCGCAGCTGTAAAGGATCAAGCTAATTGTAGGATGCTTGTAATATGTTTTGATCTTTTGAACTTCTGAAATTCATTTGATGATTATTTTGTGTTTATATGTAGAAACTATTGCAGAAATGCCAGTGGACATTTCAAGTTGTTTGAAAGATAAACATATATCTCTTTATAATTGTGAACAATCTTGACAGTCTATTATACTAGCAAAGCTTTTTACTCTACTATAAAGCACCTTTCTGTTCGCCTTGCTTTGAAGCATATGATTTCATCTTCCTGCTTCACTTCACTTTATGTATTATATTTCTCATTATTCTGCCTCTGTGTGTGGTTTCAGGTGAGGAAGCTGAAGGGCTCCGATGAACACTTGAGTGTGGAGAGAGCAGGAGGAGGCCAGGAGCTGCTGGTGAGTCAAATGCAGAGATTCACCTATAGTTTTACCTTTTAAACGTTAAAAAGGACTTGGAAAACTCCAACTTCTGTACTGCAGAGCGCCGTTTCTTCCACATTTAGACTACTCTTTGCAAAAAACCCTTTTCATGTGTGCTTTTAAACAATCACTGCAGCCTCATTGTGCTGCCTCATCCCCGGCTCCCTCATTCAACACGTAGCTCTTCTTCAAACTGCTGCACAGCTGGAGCGAGGGGAAAGTCCAATTACTCTGCTGAGCCGTGATGAGAGAAAGCAGTCAAAACACGAGAGAAAATTGGATAATCAAGGAAAAGGTTGAGGAAGGAAGACAGTCTCTCTCATTTTCTTCCTGCCCTGTGGAGCTGAACGGGCGTTTTGTTCCTGTTGGTCGACTGTGGGGCATTACCATGGGAGCAGCTGTTATTACTGTACCCACTGCTGTGGTCTAATCCGTCCCTGAGCCTCTGTCTGCCTCTCAGATCGCAATCACAGCTCCTCTGTGACAACCAGCAGCGGAGCGGTGGCTACATCCCTGATAACAGGATAGGTGTAGCAGGATTTATTTATCACCAAAAATAAAAGGCAAGGGGTTTATTGTCCCTGTGCTTATAAGAAATTTAGTGAAAAAGTGCTGACACATTGTATACTGTTGATTGACACAGATGCCGTAAAAACATTTATTGGACTTGCCTTAGGCTGGCGTCACAATGCCCCGAGATTGACACACGAATATGGAATTGTGAATTTTGCACGAAGATGGCCCCGAACTTGGTCAACAGCCAAGCAATAGCCGAAGAACCATGCCTACAGAAGGCCACACGATGGCACCCGAACCACACATGAAGGCAACACGAAGATGTGCGTTTTTATAGTAGTTTACACCCGCAGGACACACGAAGGCCAAACGATGGCTAAACAACATCGTATTGAGAGTACGATGCGTTCGAACTAGGTCACGAAGGCGTCACGTGACCTCCCGATGGCAAAAAACCTTCGGCCGCACCGCAGGTGGGAAATTAAATTGATGATCGGAGATTACAACAATGTAATATCCTTTTCAGTTTCTCAGAACACAAATTGGGTTATTTACATAATATGTTTACATGATTTTGTTGTGCAATAAAACAACCAGAGAAGCGATCTGCAAGGAAACATAGCACACCGTGTCCTCATGCTCCTGTTTCACCTGCTTAATACAGGTATCATCACTGCTACTGATTTCGACAGAGCAGGTCACAAATAGCAAGAAATGACAAAGTGAAATAAGACAATTTTTACCTGTAAGAGGAGGTGCTGGGCCGGTAAGAGTTGCTCATCATGTTCTCTGAGGTGCATCAAAAGAAGCAATGCTGCTGCCTTCTTTTTCCTGGTTGTCTCATCATCAAAGTATGCCATTCTGCAGGAACTGAATTGTGATTAATTGTGATTGAAGCTTTGGGAGTTACACTCGCTTCTGCTCTGTAGAGTTGCTCAGGACTGACTGAGAAAGATGCTCTGAGGCTGGCCTTTAATATGTCCACGTTACCATGACACATGGGAAACGCTTGAGCTACTCAAATTCGGCTGTCTTCGCCAACACCGTGGTCCCATCTCGATGTCATCGTACTATAATACGATGGCTACACGACGGCATTGCGAGGGCTTCACGTAGTCGTGTTGCCTTCCTAAGACAATCTGGCAGCTTCCTGTTTCCTTCGTATTGTCTTTGTGAGGCGAAAAATGCCCAATGGCACCGATGATCAAACGAAGTAAAGACGAAGATGACACGATTGGACAAGATGCCCTCACGATGGCCTTACGTAGAGCAAAATGGACACACAAATTCAACACGAAAATGAACCTTCGCAAAGGTCTTTCGGCAATTTCTTGGCATGCCAAAGATTTAGCCACCGCTCACAAAGTTGCTGCCGGAGCCTGAGAAACTCCACTGGCGGTCATACGATGGCTTAAGATGCCCTCACGAATGTCCCGATGTTGTTATGATCAGAGCCGAATTTGAAAATGTCCTTTACGTGTGTCCATCTGGTGTCAATTTCGGGACAGTGTGACGCGGGCTTTAGGGATGCATTTATTATGAGGTTAATGTGGTGGAAGAACAAGGTAAAATATATTTTGGTTCGCTAGTTTTTCTCTCGCAGAGATAGTGTAGAACTTTATCTCTGGATCGCCAAAAATATGGCAGTCACACCTGAAGATATTGTATCACAAATTTAAACCTCAAAGTACCATTAAATCAACACTTCTTTGACACAACAGACTTTTTGGGCTTAACTTTCTCATCTCGAGGTCAATTGAATATCTGCTGTGGGGCTTTTGATCATATCCCATAAACAAAATGACTTACGAGAAAGACTCATGAAGGCATGATGAATAATAAATCAACACTTACACTTGGGTATCCGAATCAAAAAATCTCACCTCAGGAAGTGTTCATCAGCTGTCTCAGAACTACCTTTGACACTCTACTCAATAAATAAAAACTTCTGTATTTCATGTATCTTTGAAAGGACATATTATTTCCTTGTTTCACTCTTTAATGGTAAGGTTTCTATTTACAGCACCTGCTTTGAACTTAATCTCCTTAATGGTAGAAGCAGAATCCTTTCATCTACAGTATACAAGAAAAACACAGGAAAGTATGTTTCTCCCTTAGTATTAACAGTTTATATCTGCATAATGACATGACCACATCGTCTTTAGCGACCCCACTAACGTGTTGTCACCATTACATCTAACAACAATCGGAATTTTGGATTATTATTATGTGTGGAGACTCTTCCCTGTGGCTGCAGATTTCTATGGATTGTCATCAGGTTCAGTTCAAGACCGTATCAGTCAGTTTTCTCTGTCAGATTGTCCGGTTACAGTTGGTGGTTTTTCTGGTAGCGGCTTTCAGATGGCAAATGTAGTTTTCCTGGATTCATAATTTCAACTAAGACCAGTTAAACGAAACATAAAATGGCCAAACATAGTTTTTCTAGCTTCTGCAAAGCCTGTCAATGATTTGTAGACTATTAGATTTTAGTCCTGGATAAAAAAGCTTTTGTATAACAGTGCCCAACAATACAATACAGTCCAGCACAACAACACAAATTCGTCGTTTCTTTTAAAGTGAAGGATTGTTGAAAGGCCTTATCTCCATTCCATTCATAAAGGATGGTTCATTGTTCTCTATGCTGAAGGAGATAAGAAACGCAGCATTGAAGCAAGCTTCCTTCTTACAATGGCTGCCATTGACGTGTTCCTGGGTCATTGCATTGTATTTCAGTTAGGAACCTTCCTAAGCAAAAGAAAACGCACCCCTGGTCGGACAGGGAGCACATCTGCAAGCTAATAAGCAACATGATAAATAGGCCAGTAACTATGTAACTACATGCACACGTAACCCTGGACAGGGAGGGCAGTAAAAGTCAGGCTGTGGACTTTGACTGTCTTTCATCATGTTGTTTACTTTCTGCTTGAATGGAAAAAAGCAGCTCCTGCACCTGCTGTTGTGTTTGGCTGTTTTTGTCTTTTAAACTCAGCTTTTTTCAAAGTTCTACTATGATTACATGATACAAATAGTTGTATCTGTTTATATGAATCTGTTTAGGCTGCAGCATTTATTGAAATCACAATATTGACTATAGTGCAATATTTAAATCACAATAAGCACAATGTTTGGTAAAGGACAAATATGTGACAATATCTGAATTAAGTAATAAGTACAGACTTTTTCAATGATAATGTGAATAATGTTGTATAATATTAAATCATTATCAATACCTCCTCACCTAACCTATTGCAAATAATATTGCAGTTGCAATATCAGTCAAAAATAATAGCAATTAGATATGTTTCCCAAATTCTGCAGCCCTAGTATCTGTGTATATGTATTTAAAAACTATTTTCATACCCTCTAACCAAGATAATATAATACTGAGAAGCTAATTGTGTGTAATTAGCATTGTCCCCTGTAGTGCAGAACATGACAGGTCAGCAGCTGACCGTTGCACAGCTACCCACGCTGCCTCTCTCAGGTCCACCCACGGCCGAGTGACAGCACAGCACCTGTGATTTTAGTCAGTTTAGTCAAGCTGGGAGTATCCTTATATGTAAACGTTTAGAAGACAGGTGGTCCTAAATGTATCAAGGCCTTAAACTTTTATCATGAATTTTCACATTAAGGGGTAGAGCTCACAGTAATGGTGTGTGTTTGTATATTGCATTCTTTATCAAGCTGTTGCAACATTTTCACAATGTTTCTGATGTGTTTAGCTCTGACTGCAACATAACTCTGAATCTCACAAGATTACTGCAGAAATCTTATTACCCAGTCATATTTCCTTGTAACTTGAGTCCTTTAAGCCTTTGGAGCGTCATGTCCTTCAGAGTGAAACGATCTGCCAGTGCAGTGAGAATATCTTCTTCTCTTTACCTTTTTAAAAAAAAATCCCGGCAGCCTTCTTCTTACTCTATAAAAACTCAGATATTTCCCAAATAAATATTTAAACAATTTTAATTAGAATTTAATTACATTTTGAAAACAACATTTTAAGAATTTGATTTTAAACTGGAATGATGATAAGTTCTCATTCATAACACTCCGTTCGATGTCTAACTATGGGATGCGCCTCATCGCGGAACAAACAGAAGCATCAATCTCATTACGTCAATCCTGATTGGCTGGTGATCTTGACGTCATGTCAGGGAATCCACCCACCCTATAAGTAGCTTGCACCACGTCGCAGCGTCATTCAAACACCTCTTCTCACTTCAGTGCACATCTCGATATATCAGTAGCCGGGCTAGCTTAACAGTCCACAGACTGAACCCAAAGCTAACTTTCGGTCGACGGGAGCTCGTCGGCTACTTTTCTGCTTCGCAAGAAGACTGTTAATACTAACACGCCAGTTAGTATTGCAATCTACCTCACCGTTTCTTTCTTCGGAAATAAAGGTAAGGTTTTGATTTTTCAAGTTAGTAACACACCTGTTGCTAACTCGCCTTCCCTCACTACCGACACCACGGTAGCGAGGACGTTTTTTCTTTTTCTCTCTCACACCAGAGGAGAAGAAGATAAAAAGGTATTAACACACCAGTTAATATTCTTTGAGAATAAAAATTTACACCGTAGCTTTTTCTCCGGATTAACGACAGGTGGGAACAAAATATTTTTCTCAGCAACGTACCTGTTACGAGCGGGTCCTCTCCACGCCGTCACCACGGCAAACAAGATGGACGCTTCTCTCCCTCACACCAGAGGAGTCAGGGACTCGGTGCCCTTTACAGCCCGCCTGTCAGCAGAAAGAGTGGAAGTTTTCAGAGCTTGTCTCGCTCATTTCCGGCTGCGCAAATATGTTCTCTTCAGATCATGTCTGCGGTTACTGGGGCTCATGGCGTCAGCCATCTTGGTGGTACGACTGGGACGCTTACACATGAGGGAGTTTCAGCGCTGGGTAGCCGCCCTCAGACTAAACCCCGCGCGTCATGGCGCGCGGAGAGTGATGGTCACTGTGAAATACGTAATGGCACTGCGCCACTGGCTGCACCCGACTTTTCTAGTACGGGGCGTGCCTATGGGTGCTGTCCTATCGCGGAAGGTGGTCACCACCGACGCATGTCTGACGGGCTGGGGAGGTATTTACGAAGGTCGACTGGTGAGGGGTCTCTGGAGCAGAGACCTCCAACGGTCGCACATAAATTACCTGGAGCTTTTAGCGGTGTTCCTCACCCTGAAACGCTTTCTGCCTTTTCTCAGAGGACACCATGTCCTCGTGAGGACAGACAATACGACCACAATATCGTATATAAACCGTCAAGGGGGTTTGCGTTCTCTCCAGTTACACATGCTGGCACACAAACTGATCTTGTGGAGCTGCGGTCGTCTCCTCTCTCTGAGAGCGACGCACGTACCAGGAGTGATGAACCTCGGGGCAGACCTGCTGTCCAGAGGTGTACCACTATATGCAGACTGGACTCTACATCCAATGGTTGTGAGTCAGCTGTGGATGAGTTACGGTCGAGCCGCGGTAGATCTGTTCGCATCAAAAGAAAATGCTCATTGTCAGCTGTTCTTTTCAATGCGCGATCTAAACGCACCGTTAGGCGTGGACGCGCTCGCGCACGTTTGGCCTCCGGTCCTCCTGTACGCGTTCCCACCCCTGGCTCTGATACTCCCAACTCTGGCCAGAGTGAGAGAACAGCGCCACACACTGATCCTGATAGCTCCGCACTGGCCTGCAATATACTGGCTGGCGGAGATTTATCAGCTGCTGTGCGGACAGCCGTGGCAGCTCCCACTACGCAGGGACATACTGTCTTGGAAAACTGCAGAGATGGCAGCTGTTTGGATGCTCTTCTGTGTGCTGACTGTTTGTCTGGCCAGAGATCTGTCTCCCAATGAGATCTCCTTAAAGAAAGCCTTTGCACTTTTCCAGTCGATGGAGTCCATGTTGGAGTAAGACGCTGGCAAAGTACTCCATGAAGTAGACGAGCTGTTGTGGAACGGAACGATGAGCGACAAGGAAAAGTTCAACGGAACGATGAGCAACGAGGGAAAGTTCAACGGAACGATGAGCGACGAGGAAAGGTTCAACGGAACGATGAGTGACAAGGATAAGTTCAACGGCACGATGAGCGACAAGGATAAGTACTACGGCAAGATGAGCGACAAGGATAAGTTCAACGGCACGATGAGCGACGAGTATTAGTTCAACGGCACGATGAGCGACATGGATAAGTACTACGGCACGATGAGCGACAAGGATAAGTTCAACGGCACGATGAGCGACGAGTATACAGGACTGTCTCAGAAAATTAGAATATTGTGATAAAGTTCTTTATTTTCTGTAATGCAATTAAAAAAACAAAAATGTCATACATTCTGGATTCATTACAAATCAACTGAAATATTGCAAGCCTTTTATTATTTTAATATTGCTGATTATGGCATACAGCTTAAGAAAACTCAAATATCCTATCTCTAAATATTAGAATATCATGAAAAAGTATACTAGTAGGGTGTTCAACGAATCACTTGAATCGTCTAAATAACTCGAAACACCTGCAAGGGTTTCCTGAGCCTTGAAAAACACTCAGCTTGGTTCAGTAAACTAAATCACAAGTATGGGGAAGACTGCTGATCTGACTGCTGTCCAGAGGACCGTCATTGACACCCTCCATCAGGAGGGTAAGACACAAAAAGAAATTTCTCAAAGAGCAAGCTGTTCACAGAGTGCAGTTTCAAAGCACATCCACAAAAAGTCTGTTGGAAGGGGGAAATGTGGCAGGAAACGCTGCACAACCAAGAGAGATGACCGCAGCCTTAACAGCATTGTGAAGAAGAGTCGCTTCCAGAATTTGGGGGAGCTTCAAAGACAGTGGACTGAAGCTGGAGTCCAGGTATCAAAAGTCACTGTTCACAGACGTGTCCGGGAAATGGGCTACAATAGCCGTATTCCCATGGTCAAGCCACTTCTGAACTCAAGACAACGGAAGAGGCGTCTGACTTGGGCTAAGGAAAAGAAGCACTGGACAGTTGCACAGTGGTCCAAAGTCCTCTTTTCAGACGAAAGCAAGTTTTGTATTTCATTTGGAAGTCAAGGCGCCAGAGTCTGGAGAAAGGCTGGAGAGGAGCAAAATCCAAGTTGCTTGAAATCCAGTGTGAAGTTCCCACAGTCAGCGATGGTTTGGGGAGCCATGTCAGCTGCTGGTGTTGGTCCACTGTGTTTCATCAAGCCCTGAGTAAATGCAGCTGTGTACCAAGAGATTTTAGAGCACTACATGCTTCCGTCTGCTGAAAAGCTCTATGGAGATGAGGAATTCATTTTCCAGCATGATCTGGCACCTGCCCACAGTGCCAAAACCACCAGTAACTGGTGTACTGACCATGGCATTACTGTCCTCGATTGGCCTGCAAATTCCCCTGACCTGAACCCCATAGAGAATATGTGGGGTATTGTGAAGAAGAAGCTGAAAGACACCAGACCCAACAATGCTAATGAGCTAAAGGCCGCTATTGAAGCATCCTGGGCATCCATAACACCTCAGCAATGCCACAGGCTGATTGCCTCCATGCCACGCCGCATTGATGCAGTAATCCGTGCAAAAGGATTCCCAACCAAGTACTGAGTGCATTAATGGACATTTTCAAATGTTTGATTGTGTTTTGCTGTTATAAATCTTTTTTTTTTACTTGGTCTGAGGAACTATTCTAATTTTTTGAGATAGGATTTTTGAGTTTTCTTAAGCTGTATGCCATAATCAGCAATATTAAAATAATAAAAGGCTTGCAATATTTCAGTTGATTTGTAATGAATCCAGAATGTATGACATTTTTGTTTTTTTAATTGCATTACAGAAAATAAAGAACTTTATCACAATATTCTAATTTTCTGAGACAGTCCTGTAAGTTCAACGGCACAATGAGCGACAAGGATAAGTACTACGGCACGATGAGCGACAAGGATAAGTTCAACGGCACGATGAGCGACAAGGAAAAGTTAAACGGCACGATGAGCGACAAGGATAAGTACTACGGCACGATGAGCGACAAGTAGAAGTCCAACGGCACGATGAGCGACGAGTATAACTTCAACGCCACGATGAGCGACAAGGATAAGTACTACGGCATGATGAGCGACAAGGATAAGTTCAACGGCACGATGAGCGACAAGGATAAGTTCAACGGCACGATGAGCGACGAGTATAAGTTCAACGGCAAGATGAGCGAAAAGGATAAGTACTACGGCACAATGAGTGACAAGGATAAGTTCAAAGGCTCGATGAGCGATGAGTATAAGTTCAACGGCACGATGAGCGACAAGGATAAGTTCAACGGCACGATGAGCGACAAGGATAAGTTCAACGGCACGATGAGCGACAAGGATAAGTACTACGGCACGATGAGCGACAAGGATAAGTACTACGGCACGATGAGCGACAAGGATAAGTTCAACGGCACGATGAGCGATAAGGAAAAGTTAAACGGCACGATGAGCGACAAGGATAAGTACTACGGCACGATGAGCGACAAGGATAAGTTCAACGGCACGATGAGCGACAAGGATAAGTTCAACGGCACGATGAGTGACGAGTACAAGTCCAACGGCACGATGAGCGACGAGTACAAGTCCAACGGCACGATGAGCAACGAGTATAAGTTCAACGGCTCGCGCACGTTTGGCCTCCGGTCCTCCTGTACGCGTTCCCACCCCTGGCTCTGATACTCCCAACTCTGGCCAGAGTGAGAGAACAGCGCCACACACTGATCCTGATAGCTCCGCACTGGCCTGCAATATACTGGCTGGCGGAGATTTATCAGCTGCTGTGCGGACAGCCGTGGCAGCTCCCACTACGCAGGGACATACTGTCTTGGAAAACTGCAGAGATGGCAGCTGTTTGGATGCTCTTCTGTGTGCTGACTGTTTGTCTGGCCAGAGATCTGTCTCCCAATGAGATCTCCTTAAAGAAAGCCTTTGCACTTTTCCAGTCGATGGAGTCCATGTTGGAGTAAGACGCTGGCAAAGTACTCCATGAAGTAGACGAGCTGTTGTGGAACGGAACGATGAGCGACAAGGAAAAGTTCAACGGAACGATGAGCAACGAGGGAAAGTTCAACGGAACGATGAGCGACGAGGAAAGGTTCAACGGAACGATGAGTGACAAGGATAAGTTCAACGGCACGATGAGCGACAAGGATAAGTACTACGGCAAGATGAGCGACAAGGATAAGTTCAACGGCACGATGAGCGACGAGTATTAGTTCAACGGCACGATGAGCGACATGGATAAGTACTACGGCACGATGAGCGACAAGGATAAGTTCAACGGCACGATGAGCGACAAGGAAAAGTTAAACGGCACGATGAGCGACAAGGATAAGTACTACGGCACGATGAGCGACAAGGATAAGTTCAACGGCACGATGAGCGACGAGGAAAAGTTAAACGGCACGATGAGCGACAAGGATAAGTACTACGGCACGATGAGCGACAAGTAGAAGTCCAACGGCACGATGAGCGACGAGTATAACTTCAACGGCACGATGAGCGACAAGGATAAGTACTACGGCACGATGAGCGACAAGGATAAGTTCAACGGCACGATGAGCGACGAGTATAAGTTCAACGGCACGATGAGCGAAAAGGATAAGTACTACGGCACGATGAGCGACAAGGATAAGTTCAAAGGCACGATGAGCGACGAGTATAAGTTCAACGGCACGATGAGCGACAAGGATAAGTTCAACGGCACGATGAGCGACAAGGATAAGTTCAACGGCACGATGAGCGACAAGGATAAGTACTACGGCACGATGAGCGACAAGGATAAGTACTACGGCACGATGAGCGACAAGGATAAGTTCAACGGCACGATGAGCGATAAGGAAAAGTTAAACGGCACGATGAGCGACAAGGATAAGTACTACGGCACGATGAGCGACAAGGATAAGTTCAACGGCACGATGAGCGACAAGGATAAGTTCAACGGCACGATGAGTGACGAGTACAAGTCCAACGGCACGATAAGCGACGAGTACAAGTCCAACGGCACGATGAGCAACGAGTATAAGTTCAACGGCACGATGAGCGACGAGGTTCAAAGTGACGACGAAAAGGAAAAGTTCAACGGGACGATGAGTGAGGAGACATTCAATACTGCATATAATAGATTGATCTTGTCTATTTTGAGTGCCTTGGAGAGCTTGATATCTGAGGTGTTATCTTGGTAGCAATATAATAAAACGTGTATACATTTCTTAAAAAAAAAAAGATGAGCGACAAGGATAAGTTCAACGGCACGATGAGCGACAAGGATAAGTTCAACGGCACGATGAGCGACAAGGATAAGTACTACGGCACGATGAGCGACAAGGATAAGTACTACGGCACGATGAGCGACAAGGATAAGTTCAACGGCACGATGAGCGATAAGGAAAATTTAAACGGCACGATGAGCGACAAGGATAAGTACTACGGCACGATGAGCGACAAGGATAAGTTCAACGGCACGATGAGCAACAAGGATAAGTTCAACGGCACGATGAGTGACGAGTACAAGTCAAACGGCACGATGAGCGACGAGTACAAGTCCAACGGCACGATGAGCAACGAGTATAAGTTCAACGGCACGATGAGCGACGAGGAAAAGTTCAAAGTGACGACGAAAAGGAAAAGTTCAACGGGACGATGAGTGAGGAGACATTCAATACTGCATATAATAGATTGATCTTGTCTATTTTGAGTGCCTTGGAGAGCTTGATATGAGGTGTTATCTTGGTAGCAATATAATAAAACGTGTATACATTTCTTAAAAAAAAAAAAAAAAGACATACTGTCTCAGGCGGGGGGGGACGATCTTTCACCCACACCCGGAGCGCCTGGCCCTATGGGCCTGGCCCGTGAGTGGTACAATCTGAATACAGTGGGTCTCCCGCAGAAGGTGATAAACACTATTCAGAGTGCAAAAGCTTCCTCCACCAGGTCTCTCTATGACTGTAAGTGGAGGGTGTTTGAGGAATGGTGCCTTCAAAAAGGGCACACCTCTTTTCAATGTCCTGTTGGGGTGATTTTATCATTTCTACAGGACCTGATTGATAAACACAGAGCTTTTTCTAGAATCAAAGTATACCTGGCTGCTATTGTTGCATGCCATGGGCTTTGAGGGAAAGACGGCTAGCCAACATCCTTTGGTCTGCCGTTTTATGAAGGGAGCTCGCAGGCTCCTCCCTGTTTCCAGGTCATTGGTGCCCTTATGGGACTTGACAGTGGTTTTAGATGGGCTCACTCAAACCCCATTTGAACCCCTGGAAAGAGCTGACATGAAGCACCTATCACTGAAGACAGTGCTGTTACTGGCCCTGGCATCCGCCAAGCGAGTCAGTGATATTCATGCGCTCTCTGTACATCCTGCACTGTGCACTCAGTTCGCCCCAGGGCAAACGAGAGTGTTGCTGAAGCCCAACCTTGCCTTTATACCTAAGGTGGTTGGTTCATGTACCCCAATTGACATTGAGGCATTTCCTCCGCCGCTGTGTTCCTCCGGGGAATAGCGGCCGAATTTGCTGTGTCCAGTTTGTGCTTTACGCACTTATATGGACAGGTCAAAAGAGTTTCGTTGTAGTGACCAACTCTTCATATCCTGGGCTAACCCTCAGAAGGGCAAGCCCGTTACCAAGCAACGGCTCTCCCACTGGATTGTGGAAGCGATTGCTTTGGCCTATACGAGTCAGGGTTTCCAGGCACCTACGGGTCTGCGTGCTCATTCGACTCGTTGTCTGGCTACATCCTGGGCTTTGTTCAAGGGTGTTTCCATCCAGGACATTTGTGCAGCAGCGAGCTGGTCCTCGCCGCTCACTTTTTTCCGCTTTTACAGGCTAGACGTCTCTGCTCCTAGTGTGGCCCGAGCAGTGCTGGGCCCCGTGTTGAGTCAGAGCTCTACCTGTTAAGTTCTGGTTGGTTTGGTGATTTTCGAGATAAGCTTGTCTGGCAATACGGGAGCTTCAATATCCCATAGTGAGACATCGAACGGAGTGTTATGAATGAGAACTATAGGTTACTTACGTAACCCCAGTTCTCAGAGTAACATGTAGTGAGATGTCTCACCAGACGGCCCTCCTTGCTAAGGTGAAGTGAGAAGAGGTGCTTATTTTGAATGACGCTGCGACGTGGCGCAAGCTACTTATAGGGTGGGTGGATTCCCTGACTCTGACGTCAAGATCACCAGCCAATCAGGATTGGCGTAATGAGATTGATGCTTCTGTTTGCTCCTGCGATGAGGCGCATTCCATAGTGAGACATCTCACTACATGTTACTCTGAGAACTGGGGTTACGTAAGTAACCTATAGTTTTCAATTCTTTTCTCTTCTTCCCAAATATTGGATACTGGCACGTCTCTAGGCTTATAAAATAATTTGAATAATAGAGAAAAAGAAAGGTCCGTGGTTCAAAAGTCGACACCGATTGATTTTAAAGGGTCACAAGCCAAAGGTGATGGAACACAATGACCTGTCAGATATATATTGACCCTATATCTGAGAAATCGCTATTTTTTTCATACAACGTCTAATTTAGACAAATTACAACACCTATTCAGCATGTTCCTCACCCCTCTGCTCAATACTCCACTCTTCCCACCATCACTCCCCCTCCTTTACTTTTCCTCCTTGCATTTTCTTGTTCTGACACTCCAGTTTCTTGAAATGCTCGGGGCTTTGTGCCAGTTTTGGAGGACGAAACCTCAGCGCCTCTTATCTGTTTGCACACTGAAATCCCATCTCCTTTTCTGCTTACTCACGCCTCGTTGCTCTGCCTTTCACAATACAACAGTGTTCTCTACTGTAAGCTCATTATACTCTGTTTGAATGGATTTGGATGCATTTAATCACAAAGAAAATGCTCTTATTTTTTCCAAATGCCAAGAATAACAAGCAATTAAAACCTGATCATAGACATGACATTATAACACACATGTTGGTCATAGGTCTGGTTTCCTGGGTTACCACATCACAATCGGTGGTGGTGGTTTCCCACTTAGTGAGCAGTGTCCTGTGGTGGAATTGGTTATTTGATCTATTCAATCTATTTTATTTCCCAGTTGTCATGAACAGATCTTTGTGCGTTTCTGAGGGATAAATCTATGGTGTGTTGTCTGCTCTACTGTAAGATAATGGAGGGTAAAGACAGGAGAGAGAGAGGTACTGGTCTGAGATGTCTGCATGAGCACATAGCTCAGCGAACTGAAGAGACAAGAGTCACTGAGGGGAAGCGAAGGATGCATCAAGATGAAGAATGTAATGTGACTTTAGCTTCGGCACAGAGAACACAAAGCGAAATAACAAAAAGGATGACAACAGCAAAACAAACCAGCATCCACAAGCCTGGTGGATGCTGGTTGAAGCTTCTCCAACAAGAGGACATTTGTTCACTGTTTCTGATTAAGACAAGTCTCAGACATTTGTTTTGGTGTCCGTCTGATGAGCCCTTGTAGACTGAATGAAGAGATGGCATATTTGTTATTCTATGGTTTTACTGTGAATTGTTTTAGATACTGGTGGTAGTGAAATGGTTAGGCTTTCCAGTGTTTACAGTACAATTCACAGTCTTCTCTCGCAGAAACTGAGCACCAAAAAGTTTTTTCAACATCTGACTAATATATAATAGCAGTATAATCCAGTTCAACACATTTTATTAAAAGTTGTATGATTCAAGGAATCATTGGCCTGAGAGCAAGTGATCCAAAGTTAGTGAGAATAGGAAAACACATCCTGCTCTTAAGGCTTACAGGTTTGACTAATGTTAGCTTTTTTTTATAAAATCTGAGAGTAGGCATACTCCTCAAGCTATTCCAACATTATTATATATATAAATATATATGCTGTGTTATGACCCACTTCGTTTTTTTAAATATAAAGCAAAATGCTTGCTGGCTAAGATTGGTTAGTAGTTTAAATAATGATTAGCTAACAGCTAGCATTAGCTGACATTTAACTGGCACACTTTCATATACCTTTTTTTTTTTAAACAAAGATTTTATTTGGAGAATATAAACCTTATTGAAAATATTTTCTATACGTTTTTTAAGAGCATGCTCTTCCTTTTACATTATCATGCTCCTTCCACATTAAAATTCCCACACTACTCTCTCTCCCTCTCTGTGCCACCCCCTGCTCCCCCCAGGGCTCCTCAACCTCTGGTCGGACCCGTAGCTTCTCCCTCCTCCCCCACCTAACCCCATCTTCATCCCCGGGTTCTCAGAGGCATCTGAGCCACGCCGCCTCACCCGGCAACATCGTAACCATCACCCACCACAAATCTCCGGCTGCAGCTCGGCGGGCCAAGAGTCTGTACCCGGAACGGCTGCTGGAGGTCAAAGAGGTGGGTGTCAAAGGCATAACAGTATTTTTTACAAAACCCTTGGCTTCATTACTTGGAATTCAAAAAGGAGGCATAGGCAGTTGATTTAAACGTTATTTCAAGGAAAGGAAGTAAACAGGTGAAAATGCACTTTACTAGTCAACATGACCACTAGCAAGCTAATTCTTCTTTGGGATCTACTGCACAATTATGTCTTGTACAGCAGCACACACAACTAAGGCTAATTGTACACAAGGCCATGGCTCTGCAACAAACAGATACTGATAATGCAAAATGACCGGACCTGCCATGCTCTGCCTCTGATCAGCTAATACTCCATTTATCATTTGTTCGTTGGGTTAAAAAAAGAAGGTTACCCTCCTGTAGCACAACTCAGGTTCTTTTCTATTAATCATGCCAAAATAAATCAACATAATTGCGGTCATTTTAATAAAAAAGCCCCTGACTTTTAAATATGGATGATGCAATTTCCCATACAAATTCTAAAACTGATGTTCTGTGAGAAAGTCAAGTGAGGCATTGAGTTATTCTGAACATTTGTATTTTGCGTGGCCTTCAGAGCCTCTACAGATCAGGTCTCAGGTGGGACACTGGTGCAGTGAGTTCAGCAGATATTTCTGGCTTCCTGGCAGCCTTGACACTGACTGCAGTGTGCTCCGTCTTCACTGTAAATTCAGCTCTGTTGGCATTTTTATGGTATATATCAATACTGATTAACATGGCTGTTGACAGAGGGAAGAGCTGGTGGAGCGTATGTTGTTGAATCAGGGTCAGTGTGTGCAGTCATCAACATAATGAGGTTTTTAAGTGTCCATGTGTACAAAAAAGATAAATTGTAAGTGCCAGCCAGCTAATCCCTGAATTTATACATTTTGATTTCTTTTTCAACAAGAGCTTACATTCACAGACCTGCAAGCACCTCCTGAGCTAATTAAAAATCCCTCTACTTTACATTTACAATCACTTTCTGATTTAGTTGGAGCTTTAAATCCTCATTAATTCTCCTCGCCTCAGTTAACAGACCTGCCAGTTGTAGGGACCACTCCTTCCTCATCTGCCACATCTCCATACTTTCCCCCTTTGGTTTAGAGATGAAATGTGCTCTTTGAATCGTTGCCAGGCAGCCGTTCATCTTGCCACTGAATGATGGAAATAAGATGACTTGGCAATAAGGAAGGAGGAAGAAACATAGACAAGCAGAGACAAGAGACTTTCTAAATGTAAAACACAACTGTTCATGTAAAGTGTTGGTGTGGAGAACAAAAATAGAAGCTGACAGAGAATAGTTCATGTAGGCCATCATGAAAAGAAATCCTTCCTAACCAGATACTTGCTTTGTCCTTCAGCTGCTGAAGGTGTTAGGGGGTTCACTGCTAAAATATTCATTGTATTGTTTCCTTTATTATCCATTATGCCTTTTATTAAAGATTATTTAAATCATTATTTAAGATTTTTAAATTATTTCTCCCATAAGTTGTGACACATCTTCAAGTTACATTTCAAATACTTCGAAAAAATGATGTGTCGTTAAGTCATGGAAGACAGAAGCAGTGAACATTTTTTTCTTTTTGGAGTAGGCAGTTCCATGTCAGCTTCATTCAGCTCATTGTTTTGGCTTCCTAGCAGTTTCTGTTTTGATCGAGTAGAACCGTTTCAGAAAGACTCAGTTGGTGACTTTAATTAACCTTAATTGGTGGTGTGTGTGTGTGTGTGTGTGTGTGTGTGTGTGTGTGTGTGTGTGTGTGTGTGTGTGTGTGTGTGTGTGTGTGTGTGTGTGTGTGTGTGTGTGTGTGTGTGTGTGTGTGTGTGTGTGTGTGTGTGTGTGTGTGTGTGTGTGTGTGTGTGTGTGTGTGTGTGTGTGTGTGTGTGTGTGTGTGTGTGTGTGTGTGTGTGGCTAAATAGCCCCTCAGGAGCTGATAGAGACCAAAAACAGAGCCAAAAGAGGACAAATGTTGCTCTAAAATACATACAGATTTGTAGCTGTTTTTGTTCTATGTGTAATTAGGTCTGTTTGCTATGCCGTAATTACAAAATGCTCGAACCAATTTCTTTTTACATTATCAATTAATATTTTGTCTGTTTGTATATCTTGTTAATTTATCCGTCTATAAAAAAAGCAAAAACTGCCCATCACGAGTGAGCCAAAAGTGTTGACCTAAAGAAGGTACACGCATGAATAGATATTCAAATGTCTATAAAATAAAGAAAAACAGCAAATCCTCCCATTTGAAAATCTGCAACCAGTGAATGTTTGGCATCTTATTTAGATAAATGACACATTTTTGTCTATTTAAAAAATACTGCTTGCCTATTAATTTTAATTGAGACCTCACAGTAGGATTGGTGTCTCCTCCAAACTTGAAACAGTGAGCAGACGACCACCACACCATCAGATAAACAGTTTTAAAAACTTGGCATTTACCTCACCGCATCATCTGCTTCCTCGGCTTGTCATTCTGATGACGCCGTTGGAGTCGCATCAATATTTCATGCAAAGATCTTTCTTTCATGCCTTTCTTGCTCATTGAAGACCTGGCTGGCTTCAAGTTGTTAAATTCCCCATTCAGATGCACCACGCTGTGTGTTTGCCCGCTCTCGCTGAGAATGTCTTGCCTAAGTGATTCACATTCACATTCACGAGTGGAGAGTAATTTCTCACCTCTCCGTAGAAGAGTCTGTCTCAAGTGAACCCGGGAAAGTTTGAGTAAATACTGAGCAGATGGTGTGATCATTAAGCAAAACAAACACTCCTTTGGCGCTTGTGGTTCCTCTACAGGCGTGTGATTCATTTTTACTTTACACAAGAACTGGGTTGCTGCCTCCTTTGACCTGACTCACATCTGCCGTCATTTAGCTTCTCTCTCCACAGTTCCTTCTCCGCTTCCCTCCCTCCTCATGTCATGTGTTGTTCTCCTTCCTTTTATCCATAACGGGCTCATAAACTTGTCTGACAGGTTTGGCGCAGGGCCGGGGGAGGCTGGAGTCGAGGAGTGTGCTTGCTCCATGATTTATGCACCACGGTACACAGTAGAGACCAGAAAGCTGCTCCGAGCTGATTTATCAGAGGATTTATGGTTTATTGGTGATGTTGTTGCGTTCATCCCATTTCTTTTCTGGCCACTATTGCTGATAATATTCATACCAGTCTTGATACTTTCACGTTTGATTCCCCCAGCCACAGATGCTCATGCAGTAGCTCTCTTTCAAACACTCATGGTGGGAACAAGTCTTTGCAGCTCAGTGAACCTCCACATGATCTGCCTCCCCAGCTCAGCCATGTTGACCTGCCAGCACGCACTGAACCGTCCTCACATCCGGCAGGAGGCTCACACATGCAGCGCAGCAGCACAGAGTTAGAGTTGTGCCAGTTCATGGTTGTCTCACAGGATTAAAGTTTCTACTGCTCACCTGGCTCAAAGGCTCTGCAAAATGTCAATTTCTTCCTATCTCCATTTCCCTAGTTCTTGTCACAGGCTTTCTGCGAAATTGCCACAAGCCAATAACCCTAACAACATAATTGTAAACTTTGGAAAACTCCCTTTCAGCCACATAAGAGATTATGTTAGAGTTTTATCAGACTTAATAGAACGCTTTGGGACACACTGAATTTGATGTGTCTTTGTATTGTTTCGTGTCAAGACAATAACATGCAATCCAGGAAGGATTGAGATGCTGTCAGGGCGAGTTTGTTTTACAGATTCATCATAGTTTGTCTCCAGTCTCCAAAACATGCAGAAGTTTATAACACAGCCTAGCCCTAGATGTTACAATACTGGTAAATGAACATGGTGACCATTTTATTTTCCTGTTCTTCTCTGCGTCGATTATCCCTCTATGCATATACAGTTTTTTTTTTACTCATTCCCGCACTGTTTAATTACTCCTGTGTGTATGAAATGTGGGAATGGATGGTAGAGAGGAGAAATCTTCCCATGTCTATGACTTGACAAATGAAAATCGTAGTGTGATTGCAGTGAATTGACACTAAAGCTGGGATGATAAGCTATGATCTATGGTTATTTGGTTTTTAGGTGCATTTATGTTGTTTCGCGCCAACCTATTTCCTTATTTCATTGTCATTGCAAGTTGCATGTTTTGTATTGACATCTTAAGCAACAGTAACATCACAATATATATGCTGTACCAAACAGTCATGCATAGTGTATTGTTTGAAATCAAAATAATGTTAACAGCAATCAAGTTACACAGATATTTTCTGTATAGGAGTAACCTCGAGTCATTATAAAACAAGGAACATTTTCATTTTTCCAATTGAAGTCCTGATAAATGTAATGATGGAACATAAAAAAAAAATACATATTGCTGTCACCTCCCATCCATCTGACCATCCATGCATGTATCTGTCTCTCCACTGGCTGTGTGACGGTGGGAGTCAGACCACATTACCGTCTCTCCTCGGCCAGCTTGTCACGGCTGATGGGAACTCATCAAACGCCTCAACTCTCAGTGCAGCAGCACCACTGGGCAGTGCAGCAGCAGAGCTGGAGCACTGGGGTTAGGCTATTTCTGGAAGCATCACTGGTCCTGTTGGCTCCAGAGGTGTGTGTGTGTGTGTGTGTGTGTGTGTGTGTGTGTGTGTGTGTGTGTGTGTGTGTGTGTGTGTGTGTGTGTGTGTGTGTGTGTGTGTGTGTGTGTGTGTGTGTGTGTGTGTGTGTGTGTGTGTGTGTGTGTGTGTGTGTGTGTGTGTGTGTGTGTGTGTGTGTGTGTGTGTGTGTGTGTGTGTGTGTGTGTGTGTGTGTGTGTGTGTGTGTGTGTGTGTGTGTGTGTGTGTGTGTGTGTGGAGGAGAGCTGCCATTACTGTAAACCCACTGACTTAGCCTTGTAGCACATCTCTGCTGCCAGGACTGACATGTAACCTGCAAAACCAAACAATAATAAATAATATGAACTTTGCATTTATTAAAATCTAGAGAGCAACATTATTTAAAAACGTATGCTGAGTTTTTTAAAATAAACTTATGGATGAGTGTCTTTTATTACTTATTAGTTACATTTATGAGCTAGTTTTTGTTGGAATATCAGGAATAGCGTGGTGCATGTGTTTGTTATGGACTAGCAGCTACAGTGTGCTAACCTTGACAACCCGGCTGTATTCTTACGTTATCTTAGACTTGTGTGACCTAATTGAAGAGTTGTGTCTCTAATAATGACAGGTTTGGGTACCGAACATGGATAGTCTACTCGTCATAGTTGACGTGGATGAATCCAATTTGGAGACATTTCGACAGAGGTGTTCATGATGCTATCGTTTGAGAGCTCCTGATTGATTACATGCAGGAATGGCCTGCCAACCAAAATTCTTCCTCCAGCGTATGAACATGTTGAGAGTGCACGGAGAGGAGGAGCTATTTACTGACTTGTCTGTTGTCAATGTGTTTGTGAGAGAGAGACAGAGGGGATAGGAGGGGTTTGTGCAAATCAATGTGTTGCTTGCAGCTCTACATTACATAAGATCTGACCTATTTTCAATAGTAAAAAGAACAGAAATCAATACCTGGGACTCGGTGTCGATATTTTGGCACGCCAACACACTTAAATGAATGTGTGGTAAACACTGATTCATATTTAATGCATGTGTAGTTGAATTATACTTGAAGGTATACTCTCTTGCCCTCATGTTGACCCTGTCACCCAGATGAGGCTGGGTTGTACTCATGATGTTCACCTGCTGACAGTTTGTCAAAAATAACTCTTGAAAAGGCTGTGTGTGTTTGAGTCACTATTTCTTTATGTATTCTGACAATACCTTATTATATAGTTTGCTCTGGCACTTTTGACCCAATAAGCTTGTTTATGTTGTTGCTTTAAATCACTAAGTTATCTCTTTTTCTTATCTTCTACAAAATCTTCTATGTGTCTTATCATTTTCCTCATTCCATGTATGAGCAAACATTTCATGTTTGTGTTATATTAAGTAAGGTGGCTGCATTTTACTGTACATCATAAAACCCATTGAACTGTGTGATTGCTGAGCACTGTATGTTTTCTTTTCTTTTTGAGTTAAGGTTGCATAGCAACACATTTGCTCAAAACTTGCATTGCCACCCTCACAGACCCCTATAACAAATATAGACCCTGAGGCAGCTGATGTGTGTTATTACTAGTGCACCACTGATGCAGTTATACTTCCTCTGCATCTCTACTTTTTTGCCTGCTTTTGCATTTTGCACAATATGTACTGAAGTGATAATTACAGTTTTGCAGCTTTGGTAGAATAATCCTATAACTTCAGTATTAATCTGTGTCTCTTTATTGATAAAGCACTACCTGAAATGTATCTATGTTGTGTCCTGTAGAATCAACATGAAGGGCAACTCCCTACAAATGTCACCCAAGCAGGATAATCAACCCCTCTGCTGTCCATCAGTTTTCCTTTAGTATTTTCAGACTAATCTGTATATTGTTTCTTTCTGTTACGACTGAATAAACGGGTTTGAACTCAAATGCACGACTCACACAGGTTTTTAACAAAAAAGGTTTTATTCAAACCAAAGCTCAACGACAGTGGTAAACAAAAACTAAATCACTCTTAACGAGGAAAAACAGTATCAAAACAAAGTCACTCTTAATGAGGAAAAAACACTAACAAAACAAAATCACTTCAATGAGGAAAAACACCAGGAGCATGAATATATCAATACTTAGACAAGACGTGGCTCAAAGCTCTGCTTGGGATTCTCTCTGGCATGACACGCAGGTAGACTGTCACAAGAAACGATACGAACTGGGACAGGACAAAGGGAGACGAGGACAATAAATATACCATGTAATGGGGAACAGGTGGAAACAATCAGGGGCGTGGTCGACAATCACAGGAGTGGGAGACACACAAGGAAGGGAGGTCAGAGTATCTGAAACGAGAGGAAAGGTTAGTATTCAAAATTAAAGGGGAAAATCACTAGACAAAGACAAAAACACTTAACTAAACTAACATCATTTGTGAGAGATGACACTTTCTTAATCCTTTCAAACTCTCTTAGTCTTATGGACACTTTTTGCCCTATCACTTTGGAAATCAAATATCTGGAATCTTCCCAAAGAAGCTGCAACAGATTGGTTGGATTTATTGTTTCACCTAGGAATGAAATTGATTAGCTGCTATGACATTTCAACAATACATATTAAAGAAGGGAAATAAAGGATTATATATCCAACACTTTATGACTGTATACAGTGTCATAAAATATGCTCATTATGAGGGGCACATGAGATGCCTTAGTGAAATGAAGCCTTTATTATTTCAAGGGCACTGTAATTATATGTTATCAGCATGCTGAACAATGGGAATCTAATTATAACAACCATTGGAGACAACCATTTGAGCTCCGACTGCCTGAGGAGTTCAACATTGGATCCAAGTAAATAGCTAATAGAGTTCTAGGACAAGCTCTGTGCTTTTTATTCGTTTTTAAATTCCATTGCATGAATGTCTATGGCACATATAACCTCACTGCAACAGCTCAGTGTCTCAGAAATAGCTCTGTGTACTGATGCAGGAAGACAGATGTGCTATTGAAGTGTATGCCGAGGAAGAGTGTTTGTGAAGCCATACAATATTAATGAATACAACATTTCCAGGCTGATAAACACCCCCGATCATTAGCCCCGAGAGAAGCTTATTACCCGCTAGCGAGAACCAACTTTGTCTTCTTCATCTTTGTGATACATTTAGACTCTAATAGGTGAGTCATACAGATACAAATTCTCAGTAAGAAATGTTCTGTGGAGCACAGGGAATAACTTTTTTGGTTTTAAAGAGTTTCAGCTGTCAAGGTGACAGAGGTGACACTATTAGAAGTTGTGTCACTTCTTACACTCAAATAAAACAGTATCAATGAATGAGGTGGTGAAAGGTGTATATGAAAGTGGTTTAAACTATGTCATTGCGGGGTTTGGTCTTTTCATTGGATAGTTAAGAAGGGAAAGAAAAAAATAAAAGATCCCCCAGCATTTAAAAAGGCAAACACGTAATTACTCACTGAATTTATTGCATTTTCAAGTTAATAAGTTGAAATAGCCAATATCATGAAGGGGTAAATCCTCACAATCTACAGTCAAAGTTAAAGGTGTGGTTTCTTTAGTTTATTGTTAACTCTGCTTCCCCCCCAGGTGATGTCCCAAGCAGAGGGCCAGCAGAAGAACCTGGTCCAGACCATAGACTCTCTCCCCCCCCGGGGGCCTCTCTCCTGTCTGGACCAGGACCTGCTGCTGCTCAAAGCCACGTCAGCCGCCACACTCAGCTGCCTGGGAGAGTGCCTGAACATCCTCCAAAAGACCCAGAGCCACAGCCAGCCACCGCCTCAGTCCCAGTGCGACTACGCCGGCCACGGAGCCCCCTCCGGTGAGTCCGCCCCCGGCCCTGTTCCAGTGCTGCTACTGGAGCCCCTGACCCCTCCATCTCCCCCATCCCTCTTGCTTTTCCAGTGCCCCCCTCCAGAGCCTAGCCCCAGTGGCAAGGCCCTTCCAGGGCAGCTGGACTGTGGCTCTTGCCTGATGTGTACCATGAACTTCCATGTCTGTAGTAAATGCTGTTGAATGCTGCATTCAATATTTAAATAGTTTTATTTTATTCCTTTTATGTTTTTGTCATAGTTTACTGTTGTTGGTCTTGTTCTGTGCCTTTTTTCAGTTCATTATTGTGTGTTTTCAATGTTGTCAACTGCATTGAAATACCAATAGTTCCTTAAAACGGTAGTGCCAAGTACAAGCATGAATGTGAAGTGTGTATGCTCTGGTTTTACTGTCAATATTATTTACATAATCCTTGAAGGCCTTCCAGGTTGATTCCCCATACTGTATGCATGTCAGAAGAAAAAAGAGTTTGTGTGAATGATGACTTAATAATAATAATGACTAATACTATGCACTTTTAAATCTTCTCAAAGGATTACTTCTTTGCCAAAGGAATCCACACTGGTGCCTAAAATGTCAGACCTCTGCCATGTTTAACCCTCTCTGTGCCAGATCACTATGGATCCAATAAAGTTGTTTCAATTTAAACAATTTCAGCCTAAGGGTGGTTCTATTGGCTTAATACCAAGGATTAGGAAATAGTTCCCAAAGGTGGAAGGTAGACCCACCGGTAGACCATTTTAGGTATGATTCAAAGTAATACTCCACTCAAAATCTGTTGAGCCCCAAACATTCACTACCTGTAGGCCTGAAAGGAGGCTCTGAGAGTGTTTATTGCTCCTTTTTTGGAAGATGGCAGATGTAGTCAGTTTGGATCCACAGCAGTTACAATGGCCACCAGTAATTCACAAAAAAAAGTTCACTTTTGCCCGTAAAACTTTCACAAACATCTGCAGCATATTCAATTTCTCTGCTGTGGACAAAACCATCTCATCTCCATTATGTAGCTTTTCTTGACCTTTGTGTTCTACTGCTACACACTATTGCCTCCTTGTAATTCGAGAGGTCGATTGTTTCAAGTGTTCTGAAGAAGAAGATAATACTTAGTTTCTTCAGCTTATTCACACTAAACAGGTTGTGTACCAACTGACAGATGTTAGCTGTAAACTAGCCAGGAATACATTTACTGTGTGTGTGGTGCACTCACCAGGAACTATTGTTCTTTCCGTAATTCCTGGATTAAGCGTGTATGCATTTTTGTCTCAATTCATGCTGCAGTATGATAATTTACCCTCCTTTTGGTCTGAAGATGCCTTTGGAGATGATTTTGAGCTGCTTTGACATCCCAAATCAACTCAGCTGTCATATCAGGCGGTTCAGGCTTCCAATTTGAATGCTTCCTGGATGCCTCTCTGTAAAGGCGTTCCAATTACTTCCAACTTGGAGTAGAACCTTTTAGATCAGTAGATGCTGAAAGGATGAAGTCCCTTCTGGCTTAGGTAACCCTTTGAACTTCCCCTGGATATTCTGGAGGACAAGACTAGGGAAATGGATGTTTGCTAGCTTCCTTAACCTTAATCTCACGGGTCCTGACTAGAATCCATTGTTACTGCTGTAAATCCAAGCATATGACAGCTGCTGTGTTTTAAGCCCTACAGGTGCATTTGTTTTAGTGGAGTATTTAAGCCAAGAAAGTCTGATCAAACTCTATCTACTGTATGACTTTGGGAGTATCTTTTCGGGTCTGGGTTGGTTGGGTGCCGGATCCCTCGCCAATCTGCCCGTCCTCACAATTTGTTGGTCTTCTCTTTGCGCCAACAGTCACGCTGCCCTGTACCTGTTCATCTGACAGGGGGTGGTGTGGAATGGGACCACCGGGCCGCAAGTACAAACCTCTTTCCTTACGCTGCCTGGCTGATAACTCTTGTGGGGGTCCAGCTGCTCCTCGCTTCCGGCATGTCCCCCCCACACCTCAGTGAGGAGATTTTTTGTTCGGATCCTCGGTTATGTCAAGTGATGGGTATTGAGGCTCACCGGCATGAGCAGCATCCAGATTTGATGCAGCTGATAAAGGAGTGACTGTCTGGTCGGTTGGGTGGTTGAATGGATCTGTTCCGCCCACACGGGAAAGCTTTGCCACTGCATGGGCAACTGACTCTTTGGTAGAGAGCCGAGCATGAGGTTGGACAGAGTTTGGCTGGCACGTTTGTCCATCCAGGCTCCTTTTATTACACAACAGGAGCAGATTTTCTGAGTCAGCTCTAGTTATCACAAAGACAGTCAAGGAACTTGAAGGATCTTTGCAAACTCCCACCAAAAACCTGCCAGTCACAATCCAGACAGCGTATTATCAGCTGATCACAGAGGATCTTTGCTGCTCGCTCTAGCTTCCCTCTCTCACTGCAATATGCTGCTTGAAGCCCAACCCTTTGTCTCTTTTACCCCACACGCAGTACATTTCCCTTTAAGGGCATTTACCTTGCAAACCCCTTGGAGCATAACAAAATAAGAAAGAGCAGATACTTTTAAAACTAAAAGTAGAGCGCACAAGAGGAACATGGGTGAGAATCCGATGGGAAAGCGTCACAATATCTGAATCAATCTCAAAGCCCAGAAATGGAAAGTAAAGCCATTGGAAACTGCATGATTGTTTGTCTTTCCACTGTTTGATTTGCGATGGCCTTTTGATTCACCTGCATGCCCCTATCCAATGGCCCAGACAACCCCCTGCTCACTAGCACCAGTACCAGTAGATGTATTTGTAAACTAGCTACCTGCACACACACACATCTATTTTAAGAATGTTTTCCCTAAAACATTTTCATAAAATAAACTCTGACCCCCAAATGTCTTGAGAATAACCTTGTGTTTTGTAGCGTATCAATTTCTCTATGTCTACAATTCTCACATTTCACTTGCCTTCAGGCAGGGCACCACCTGCTCATGTCTCCATTGGACAGGAGGCCAGCTGGAGGAGGTTCACTTTTAATACTTTTTGGTTCCAGTCAGATGAATTGTCAGTTGACCGAGGCGGAGACCCGTCCTCAGGGCTATTTCTGCTCATTTTGTGGAAACAGGCTCGCCTCAGGCTCTCCAGCATGTCAACCTGTGTCAGCGCAGCTTGCTTCTCACTAATGGGTATCAAAGAACGGCCTCTTGGTGCATTACACTTTTAACCCAATAGAGCACCGGGGCTAGAGAGAAGGGCCTGTGCTCCATTACCAGTGCTTTGAAATGCGATCTAATACTGTGATGAATACAAGAAGCCTTTACATGAGGAAACTAGTAGCTTGGTTATAGTTTTATAGTTTTTTTTAGAGTCTGTTCATACAGGAGATGGAAAATACGTTTAGTGCAATAGCTGTAATAGAGATGTTTTTGAGGCTGTTGAACAGATTAAGGAGCCTTTCTAAGACAGTATCTTAAACCCTGCTCTCTGTCTTCCTTTGTGTCATTAACTTTTATCACTACCACAAATATTATTTTGTATTTAATTGAAGCTACATTTGCAGTTGCTAGAAGTGCGACAGAGTATTTCTGCTTGACATTCAATATGGACGTTTTCTTCCTCATATCATCTGCAAATCACAATTTGGCAATTACTCTATACGCGAAATCTCATGGGGAAACAATCAATTTCAGTTCAGGAACATTCATTTGCATAGCAATATTTTGTAAAAATAAGAAGACAATATGATCAAGACCAAATGAATTGAAATAACTATGGGGATCCACATTCCCTCAAGAGCCATAACCAGGTAAAAATTAGAATTTCTCCAAGACTCGCTTGCAAAACTATTGACAATCAGCTTTAGATAGACTTTGAGTTTGGTGTAGCAAAGGATGACATTTAATATGTTAAACATCACAGTAGCATGTTAGCATTATCATTCCAAAAAGGTTAGCATGCTGAAATAGCACATAGCTACAAACACTGACTGAAATACATTTAAAGGGGTTTCGCTTCTCAGTGGCCTCAAAAAGTTGAATTATCCCCTCTGAAAGTTCATCCTCTGTATGTGAAGACAGGTGTTGTACTCTCAGATTAGGTATTTATCTTTAAATGGCTGTAAATTAACTGGCATGGAGTTGTTTCAAAGCTCAGTTACAGCATGATGTGGACTGTAGAGGATGTAGATTTCTAATGTTATTGTTTGTGGATCGGAGTCAAAATGAATCATCATTTCTGTATATGACTTTAGTTCAGGCAATATAACCGGCCAGGAAACAACAGTGAACAAATATTACATTTTAACAGAGACACACAGTATCTTAAGGTGTAGCATCTGTCAATAACACAGTATAATTTGTGAGAACCTCTCAGTCTGTTAGAGTGTGATTCAGTGGTCTCCCTAGTACCTTTCATTAATATAAATGTCACCTGACCCAGAATCAAACATGTATTCACACAAACCACCAGTAAAAATCAGATCCTTGTAAACCCCAATGCTTCTCCTTCTCACTGTTGTAAACTCTGTTGTTAATTGACCTTGTGGTTTTTTCAGATGTTGCTCCTGTGTGGACTGTACCAAAGTCACCCTCAGGGGAGCAGTTGAAGAACGGCGGTCTGATGCCTCTACGATCAGCCGAGCCCTCTCCGGCCTTCAGGAAAAGGAGCCTGTCCCATGGTGCTGAGGTGAGGAAAAATACGTCATGTTGACAAATATCACCTAAATCCTCTGTGTTGTTTTTCCTATTTGTCTTGGTTTGTTGGATACCTGAGTTGATAGTGTCTCAGATGTGGAACCAGACCACTGTGGGACTGAGCCATTAACACAGTTAATACAGTAAGAAGTGGACGTAGTCCCCAATACATCACATTTTGGTCTGTTATTTTTGACATTTCAGCCGACGCCATCATGGTTTTTTAAACTAATGAACACATTTAAACAAAAGGTGAAGCTGTGAAGGAGAATATACTGTATAACATATCATTTTTTTTAGTACACCCTGTTCTCCAGGGCGCTGACATGCAGAAGGGTTGCAGAAAAAAACCACAACAACAATAGAAATCAGGGGTCATTGTATTCTGCTCCTAGATGCAAACACATATACAAAAGACTTTACTTCAGCTTTACCTTAGCCATGAAGTTATAAAAGCCTTAAGCACAAGCCTGGAGTATGATGTAAGTGCTCAAATCGGAAAGACATTTTTATAACTGTGCTTCCTTAAATGCTTTAACATTTGATGAAAACCAATCTTGAAACAAAGAAGCTAAATTAAAAAGTACTATGATGGATATATCTGATCTTTTCAAGGCTATGTGAGTTTATTCTCTTGCTGTAGTGAAGTTAACTCAATGTAAAATGCTACTTGCAAAATGGGAGACGGTAGAAAAACCTGAATTAAATAAACTTCACATTCACTAGGGTTGACTCAGAAACGAATCAGTGCTAGCAGTCGTGTTGAGGCAGTGATTTTCTGGTTTTCTGACCCACTTTCTGTTCATTCTCTCATGTTCGACCTTGTTGCCCAGCAAGGGAAGCACTCATTGCTTCTGAAAGTTTGAACAGAGCTGCTGTCAAAAAAGTGGGTCAGAAAGTAAAGAGCTGGAACTGAGCCGATCCCGGGGGGGGGGGCGCTTCATGTTTTGGCCTGCCTGGTGCAGCGAGGGGAGGTCTGACTGTCCGGACCCCCTGTATCAGTGACACTGAAGTGAATGTGTGCCTGTTGGGTAAAAGGTGTGAGGCTTAGAGGGCTTTGCTTTTTGCCTCTTATTGGAAGGCAGACTTCTTATCATTTTGTGAAAAAAGCTAATTGTTAACATCAAAGGACAGTATGCACCATTATTTATGATTTCTATGTTGCCCTTACGGATTTCCTCATTAAGCAAGTAACTGTATATGTACAACAGCACCTTTTAAAGAGCAGCACGTCACAAAGGGCTTCAAACAGTAATAAGGGCAACCAGCATAAAAATGGGACATTAATACAGACTTAAAAGGAGATTAAAAAACCATAAATTGAAAGCTGGTAATACCATAAAAAATGGTTAGACCATAGCTATGGTAAAAGTAACAAGTGATATTCACTCAAATATAATACCATCATAAAAGCTATTTTTTCAAACGTTTGACAAATAATGGATCACCTAACATAGGTTTACACATCTTATAAAGGGCTGACACACATTTAAATCTAACCTCAAAACAAGATACGGGGGGTGGGGGCATTTCACCCCTCATGTGAGCAGTGAAGCAGCACCCTGACTCACCGCCACAAGGGACTTCACTGTGCTGGCAGTAGTCTAATCTAGAGGTGTAGAGTTGTCATTTGTCATGTTAATGATCATTTTCTTTTGACATTTGAGTGTAAAATGAGCATTACAGCGTGGCAGTTTCAATCCATTTCCAGCTAATTGCCGAGCTGTTCAACATACTTCATGGAGCACAATTAAGAGCAGAGAGGAAGGGCAGCTCATAATGTTTTAGAGACATTTCAGACCATCATTGGGATGGCAGTTATGATCCAGAGGGCCTGAGCCAACCGTCTGCAATGACCTGCCACTGTCAGTACACTCCTGCCCATCTAAGTCTGCCATTAGGATGCTGTGATCCAGTAATGAGTAATGTCTGTCATAAATTACGATAAAGGCATTGAGCAAACTATAAAAATGATCATCTGGGAGTGGACTTACATAATTGTATCATATACTATGGAGACCCATAAAGGACCAGCAGGAATATTAGGAGGGAAACATTTACCTCAAGAAATATTAGACTTGTAGCTACAACAATAAGAGGTAAGGATGAAACTGTTATACCCACAAATGTCACCAAATAACATTTAAGTTGCACTGTTTATGTTGACGGTGAAAAAAGATTGTAATGTAAGCTCTCGGAAAGACCTGACTCCTTCAGTTTGAAGTTTTGGTCTTCCGGCTCTTTTTGTTATTTTTTTATAGCACAACTTTATGGCTTTCATTCACTCTCAGATTTTACTCCGTCTCTGCTCTGTAGCATTTTGCACTTTCCTCCCGCCTGCAGCTCAAACCAGATTTCATTCGAGCCTTCAAAGATGCTCTGGCCGGCTTTTGAAGCAGAAGGGCAGAGAGACGGACGAGGTGCGGTTCAGATTTCTAAGCCGCCTTAGTCCAGCTTGACACGTCTATTCTTCTTTTAATGAGATTCAGCTTCGTCACTGCATGTCCAGTCAGTGACGTGGGATTTTATTTCCACATACTAAAGGTTGCGTTTTGATTTTGAAGGACAGAGATAGGGCGTGTTCTTTGGATGACATTCAAGCATGTGTATTGTTCGGTAGGGAAAAGTTAGATCTGGTGAGATTTCTATTGCCATCTTGTGGAAGGGTACAAGTGCACAGGGGGTTTCTGATCAAGACGGTTTTAAAACTGATGTTTTTAGTATGCAACAACAAATTGGTTTAATGGTCTTATTTATCTCTGATTTCAGTATTTCTTGCTCAGATGTCACCCCACCCTAAGTCATGAACGAAATCATTTCCTTTTCCAATGCTGCTAAAGGCCGGTTCTTGATCTAATCTTGTAAGTTTTCCAGTTTCCATTCTCCCTGTAATTTCATTCTCGAGTGCAAGGCAGAAACTACATTACCTCAGAATAATAAAGGTTGGCTATTTGAATTATGTAGCACTACAGTAGTATTTGATATTCAGACCTAGTATGAAGACAGCAAGGGTGAGCATGGGGTCTGTGCGTGACCCTGGGGAAATGGGGGGAAATTGCTAGCGTTTGCAGAAATCCGGATGGTCGATGCATTTGCACCAGTGCACTCCCTTGACACATATAAGGCCTGTCCACCGCATTACTATGGATATAAGCTGCTGCTGGAGAACAGGAAGTCCATGGCAGACCTGCAGTCAGTTCTTCATTTACATAGAAAGGCAGTGTGGGAAGGGAAATCTGTAGGTAAAGCACCTTTTTTTCTGATATCATGGTTTTTCTGTTAAAGATGGATTTTGAAAAAGAAAACATGTTCCCTTTTCTTCTGAGAAAGATTTCATGTGGAAATCCTCTAGAAAGTCGTAAGAATATTTTCAAGTCTTATTTGCTTCTTCCTTTTTTTTGGCATTTTATTGTGTATTCTTAATTCCAGCAGAGGGCAGCCACGTCCTCTAACGTCCATCTCTTATTCTGAACGATTCATATTAGGCTGTTTCACTGCCAGAGGGGAGATTTATTAGAACAAAAATAATTGTAAGACTTTAATACTAATGACATCACTGTCTAACAATCTCTATATTTCTAGGTCTATTTTAATGGTTCATTTCCATTATTTAATCTGAAATAATAGGATTTGTTTTGCTTCTAAACGTGCTCACTACAGGCAGCTCCTTTTGGTTTTATTAACAGGCTTAAAGGTCCTGTCGTGAAAACATCAAAGAGTAGCGTGTTCACATTTTAGCTTCGTGTGGAAAATATCAACCCATGACTCACTCTGTAATCCACTCTTTTTACTTTACTTAACTCTAGATTTAGATTAGGGATTAGGAAATGTCCTATGCCTGTCGGAAAATACTTTCTTTTGTCTCGCAGAAGGAATTACAGTCTTCTAATTAAAACTTCCCTCATACTGTTTTCCAAACACCGACAAGAACATTTTGTCATGTTCATATAAGGGCTGTAGCTTAATTCAATAATGGATCTGACAGTTATTGATTTAATTAATCGATTATTGGTTTGGCCCACAGAACTTTAGGATAGCCCAAAGTAAACCCAAATATTCCTTTTGCTATTATTTAATCTGACTTTTGTGAAAGAAAATGGAACAGTCCTATTGTTTTGTGTTCTGTGTTTTTAAAATCTAGACGTGGTGTGATGAGTTTTTATCATTTTTAAATGACTTCAGCTTCAGGATGACTCACCACCAAGTGTCATGGTGTACCGTTTGTTTTATCGTTGTGTAAGCATGTCTCTGTACCACTGTGTCTGCATATATCCCCTCATTATACTGTGCTGATGAAACTACTCGTTATAATTTATACATGAGGGGCTCAAACAGCCTCGTGTTTTTTGTAGAAGTGCGAGAGATTTGCGGGGTCCGATTCTAGAACAGTGTAGTTTCGCTCTCTCATTTTTAACCACTCGAGTGGTGCATTTCTGAGCCAGGGCTTTATTTGTGGCAGTCATGTATCTCGTGTTGCGCTTGGGTAACTTCCCACCACTTTCTCTTGTGTTTTGGTTCTCGAGAACAGACTTCCCTGTGTGAGCTCTGCTCTGCTGTTTCACAATATAACTCCCTAGCCTAAAATATCTTTGAACTAACTGCAAGTATTAACATAGTGTCTTCCCCCTGTGCAACATATTGTATGACTTAATTTGAGACTAAATAGCAAATGCAGTGCAGTCTGTCTGGACATCTGTGAACATTGAAATGCATTTAAAGCTGCTGATCAAAATAAAAAATTGCCACAGGGGTTATTACATGGCTGCAAAATCCCCCTCCCCCCACCACACCAGTATGACACCCTTGTGATTTGTTGGAAGAGTATAATGTGTATGCTGTTCTACAGAGCTTGAGTGAAAGTGCCTGCCAAGAGCTTCAAAGCTACTTGAGCTATATTTGGCGCAGTGGCATTATAATCATATATAGCTCAGCCCATGGACAGCTTGTAGTTTAGAAGTTGTTTAGTGATTTTTTGACAGTGTCTAAACATCAGCAGGAGGTGTTTGTGAGTGATTTTGGATTGATGTTACTGTTAAACTTGAGACACAGCTCACTGAGGGTTAACTGACGTGTTGTGGTTAACACCTATTTGATAATTACATAACCGGTTATTTATTATCACAAATGCCAAAGATTTACTGCTTCGCAAAAAGTCTTTATAATTCGCTTTTTACAATACTGTTGAGGTGTGAAAGGATTGCTTTTCTAATTCTTTTAACTATTCTGCGAGCGTTTCTGACGGGGTAAACTGGCCCTGTAAGACTTCAGGGTTTGGTGTCAAGTTTAACATCTAAGCGGGTGGGAAAACAGCACGAAACCCAACCAATTAAAATCTCCTTTTCTTGTATTTTGCACAACAAAGCTGTTCTCTCTGAACTGGTGTTGACTGACCATTAATGTTAACAATATGCCTCCCCGAAGGAGTATAAAGAGGAGGAATCCAATTTGCTCTGAAATACAAGCTTCAAAGGTAAAACTAGAAAGATTAACACTCAGACAGAGGGGGTTGCTTATAGCAAAAGGGTCAGCATGTTGAGTCTCATACAACAACACTACAAAAAAATAGAGGGCAGATGGAAAAGATGATGCTAGAGGATGAAGAGGATGGCTGTTGAAGCTAAAAGTTAAGGCTTGTTTAAACCGAGGAAGTAAAGGAGTCTTTGAAGTGAAAGCATAAGCAGACATGCCCTATCTAAGCCTTCTGTAGACGCCCACACTCTCCCCTGATGAGAGAGAGAGAGAGATGCAGAGAGGTGGACAAAAAAGAAAAAGTACTCAGAATGAGAGAAAATAACAGGAAGGGCGGGGGGGGGGGGGGGACAGTTTAGGAGGAAGATGACGATGAAACAGAATAGCGGATGGCATGAATGAGGAGATAAGGGAAGGCAGGGTGAATGGAAGAAACAATGGCCGTGCGAGGGTGAAGGAAGTGAGGAAGAATGAATAAAAAATGAGTCTTTTAAAAAGGAAGACTGTCGAGCCGGAACAGATGTAGAGAAGAAGATAGTAACAGAAAGATGAAGAAGTGTGAAATAGAAAGGAGAGGACATGCAGTAAACATGTGTTAAAGAGTTTGCAGAAAAAATACTATAGGTTCCCACTAATTAAGCATGCTGATATAACTACTCCATGCTGATATAACTACTCCATGCTGATATAACTACTCCATGCTGATATAACTACTCCATGCTGATATAACTACTCCATGCTGATATAACTACTCCATGCTGATATATACTCCATGCTGATATAACTACTCCATGCTGATATAACTACTCCATGCTGATATATACTCCATGCTGATATATACTCCATGCTGATATATACTCCATGCTGATATAACTACTCCATGCTGATATATACTCCATGCTGATATATACTCCATGCTGATATATACTCCATGCTGATATAACTACTCCATGCTGATATATACTCCATGCTGATATATACTCCATGCTGATATAACTACTCCATGCTGATATATACTCCATGCTGATATAACTACTCCATGCTGATATAACTACTCCATGCTGATATATATTCCATGCTGATATAACTACTCCATGCTGATATAACTACTCCATGCTGATATAATTACTCCATGCTGATATATACTCCATGCTGATATAACTACTCCATGCTGATATAACTACTCCATGCTGATATAACTACCCCATGCTGATATATACTCCATGCTGATATAACTACTCCATGCTGATATAACTACTCCATGCTGATATATACTCCATGCTGATATAACTACTCCATGCTAATATAAGTACTCCCACCACTTGTCCTAGATACAATCAGGAAAGGTGCAAGGAGGGGTTAAGGCAGGGGAACCACGTGAGAGAGGGAGGAGACCAGAGGATCTGAAAGAGATGCAGGGAAACAAGGCAGAGGGATGATGGGAGGACGCAGAGGGGAAACGTCACTGGGACTTTCCCTGAGCTTTTTCTTCCCCCTCCCCCTTGTTCTTCAGAGTGGGTGGTGGGCAGAGACTCTCTCTTTAAGTCATGAACAGGAGCTCACCACCTCAACTCAGCCACATTGTACGTCTCTTTAACAAGACCCAGGACTCCTCTAGGAAAGCTGCTCACTCAGTCAGCAAAGTCAGCTGAGGGAGAAGAGCGTTTGTCTGCAGTGGCCATCAGAGCCTCAAACTCGTCAAAAGATGCAGTTTTTGACAGGTTTTCCATGGAGAGTACCTCTTTAATTGGATTGCACACTGAACCTTGTGTGTTCTTTTCCTGTTTGTGGGGACACAAGCTATAACTTCTATCCTTTGGCTGGATTGTTTTTGTTTTCCTGAGGCTTACTTTCTGCCCTTTTGGAGATGAGATCCAGTTCAATGCAGGTCAAGCCTGTAGCTACACAGCAATGCAGCGTGAGTGTTTACAGCAGCTCTGTGTGTTTGTGCATGGTGTACTGTTGTTCTTGCTTCTGTTTTGGATATTGGATCATTAGTGTAGTGGCAGCATGAGGGCTTAAACAGAGTTCACTTGGTGCAGTAAAGATGATCTTATTAGGGAAGGAAGCACCCTTTTCCTCCAACGATGAAAAGCTTTTGTTGACTTCATAAAATATAGAACAAACTGGCCTTCAGGGGAAGTTCTGGTGGTTAAAGTTAACACGCACAGCATGTTCAAAAGTACAAAAAAAGGGTTATTGTTTAGAGACAAGTGTAAAAATATTTGTCCACTACTCCTGTAAATATCCTACAACTAATATTTAAAAAGTTTAAAGTGACTTATTGACGTATAATAATGCTATAATAATGTAGTTGCAACCTATTAACCAAATATATAAATTGCCCCATTACAAATGTCCACATTCCCAATGTCTAAGGATTCTGTACCTCTGTTCCTGTAACGTACCTCGAGCCGCCCACTGCCACTAAGCTAACAAGCTTAAAAGCTTCAAATCAACAAAAAATAAATACATTTAACAATGCTGAGTACACTTACAATTATCATCCTTCTGCAAGTCGCCAATTGTGGAGCACAATTCTTCAATTCTCGACCCTATCTAGATTAGCTCAACCTAGAACAAGCAGTGGTTGGGGGGGGGGGGGGAAAGGCCAGATCAGATTATTATGTCAGACATTATAGTCTATTAATACTTATATCACATGATCATATTCATTCATACTATCTTACTATTGTACTGTATACTACTAGTCTTTCAAAGATTATTATTGTGCTATGACTGCAGTCAGAACAGAGAGTAGTAACAGTTAAAAGACGTGATATAATAATTAATTCAGTCATGTTTTAATATCCAACATTAGTAGCAAAAGTAATTCTGAAACCTTTTTGTATCTCCAAGCAGGAAAAAGCTGTGACTGGACGTATAATATTTTGGGGCTGTCCATCCATCCCATTATCGTGATGTGAAATCTCAGGAATGCCTCGTTGAAATTACTTTCAGATTTGGCACAAACATCCATTGAGTTATTATGGTGGTCTCCTCCTCGTAATGTAGAGCTATGAATCCAAACACTCTTTGTACTCATTTATTACACGGGGTGTATTATTACCCACTTCTGGACTTGTTAAACTGCATTAAAACGTCTTAGCTAATGACAACCACTAAGTCCAGCGATAAATCCACTCGAGGGTTTCCGCTGCTCTGCCCTCTTCAGCAGCAATTTCCTTTTGCTGTCAAGAGCCTCTTTAATTAGTTAGAACCACTGCAATCATAACACACCTCCCCCTACCTACTTCCCCTCTTCTCCCTCCTTACACTTCTATATATATCACTGCTCTGAGAACCAAGCAGCTCCTGGGAGTCCTGTACTTGTCTGTTCAAGCATGCTCCCTCTTAGTGTGTGTGTGTGAGTATGTGTGTTCAAAATGTATGTCTTTTAATGTGAGTGGATGTGTGGAGCTTTTGGCATGCATGAAATAAAATATTCAGGTAGCAGGCACGCACTCTGGTCCTGGAAATCTATTTTTCTTCATGCATTGATGCTGCTGGGAGCTTCAGTTTGGATTCAGATCCCGGATTCAGTTACAGCAGCAGCTACACTAAAATTAGACATCCTTGAGGTGCAGAAATATGCATTACAACTTATTGCCACATATAGAAACAGAAGATGTAGAGCAGTTGGGGGATTGTACAAAAGAGTTGTTGTTGCCCACAGGCTTTAGAGCACGTTCTGCATTATACATCACCCTCTTTTGTGTCTTCCTTCCTGCCCAGAGATATCAAAGGCATCAGTGCTTCTTTATCCTCCACTGGATCCGTTTCCGGTTGAATGCTGTAACACAAACGGAATAAATAACTTCTCTGCTCTTTGACCAACGCCAAGTGTCACACATGAAAGCTAATATTGATGTGAAACACTGAAACTGATCCCCCAATTTTGTTTCAATTTCCGATTCGATAAGTTATATTTGAGTTACAATAACAACTTAGCATGGAGGTAAGATAAACCACTCTTACCTGTCCTGTTGCATAATAAAAAATATTAATGTTTACATGAATAATTGACCTGGGCGCCTCCCTAGGGAGGTGTTCCAGGCACGGCCAGCTGGGAAGAGACCAAGGGGTAGACCTAGTACCAGGTGGAGGGATTATATCTCTTCGCTGGCCTGGGAGCGCCTTGGGATCCCCCAGTCAGAGCTGGTTGATGTGGCCAGGGAAAAGAAAGTTTGGGGCTCTCTGCTGGAACTGCTACCTCCGCGACCCGACCACGGATAAGCGGGAGAAGATGGATGGATGGATGAATAATTGATATTGAGGTAGTTACATTAATGTGTAAAAAGGCTGACCACACAAGACTTACAGGGTTAAAGATGAATGCTTCCACGGGAAAAGTTTTTTTTAGCCCTATTAAAATTGAAAGGCGGGTTGACATGGCTGAATGGAGTATGAATGGGCTGCAGTAAAGATGAAATGAGGTTGTGTGCTTTGGTATTTAAAGGTTGCTTCTGTAAGATGTCCAATGCTGGCCTCTTAATGAGTGAAGTGACCTTCTCATTGTTATTGACAGCTGGATGTCGGTGTTAGAAAAGGCCGGAATTCTTCCGCTCTTAGCCATTTAAAGTGACAATGAAATTTAATATAGAATATTGATCTATCAATGGTTCCAAACATTTGATCTTTCTTCTATTTACAAGTAATATATGTCTTGCTTTGTGGGTATAGAAGAGGGACAATGACTTCTCACATTGTTCCATTTTAATATTTTCTTAAGAGTTCTGCAACCGGAACAAATATAATTTCAGAAAAATATTTGAAATTACAAATCTCATTGCATTACATTGCATTTAGCTGACGCTTTTATCCAAAGCGACTTACAATAAGTGCATTCGACCAGGAAGATACAACTTTGAAGAAAACAGAATCATATAAGTACATCAGATTTCATAGAGCCAAACATTTCAAGTGCTACTCAACTGGCTATAGATAAGCCAGTCCTCTATTAGTATATAAGTGCTCTGTTAGCAGTTATTTGTTAGTAATTCTATCGCTCGAAGTGGAGTCGAAAGAGATGAGTTTTCAGTCTGCTCCGGAAGATGTGTAAGCTATCTGCTGTCCTGATTTCAATGTGGAGCTCATTCCACCATTTTGGAGCCAGGATAGCAAACCCACGTGTTTTTGCTGATGGGAACTTGGGTCCCCCTCACGGTGCGGGTGCAGCGAGCTGTTTGGCTGATGCAGAGCGGAGTGCACGTGCTGGGGTGTACGGTTTAACCATGTCCTGGATGTAGGAAGGGCCAGATCCATTCGCAGCATGGTACGCAAGTACCAGTGTCTTGAAGTGGATTCTAGTAGTTACCGGAAGCCAGTGAAGGGAGCGGAAGAGCGGCGTGGTGTGGGAAAATTTAGGAAGGTTGAAGACCAGACCAGCCGCTGCATTCTGGATGAGCTGCAGAGGTCGGATGGCACATGCAGGTAGACCAGCCAGGAGGGAGTTGCAGTAGTCTAGGCGTGGACCTGCGCTGTTTTCTGAGTCAGCTGGGGACTTATCCTCCTGATGTTGTAAAGGGTGTATCTACAGCAGCGGGTTGTAGCAGCAATGTTTGCAGTGAAGGACAGTTTGTTATCTAGGACCACACCCAGATTCCTTGCAGTCTGAGTCGGGGAAACAATAGAGGTGCCAATGTTGATTGTTAGGTCAAGAGTGGGACAATCTTTTCCCGGAAGGAAAAGCAGTTAAGTCTTTTCAAGGTTGAGCTTGAGGTGATGAGCAGACATCCACTTAGAGATGTCAGCTAGACAAGCAGAGATGCGTGCGACGACCTGGGTCTCTGAGCGGGGAAAGGACAGAATTAGTTGGGTGTCGTCAGCGTAGCAGTGGTATGAAAAACCATGCGAGCTAATGACAGACCCGAGCGAGTTTGTGTACAGGGAGAAGAGGAGGGGACCAAGAACAGAGCCCTGAGGGACCGCTATAGTTAATTGACAAGGGTCGGACTCGGACCCTCTCCAAGTAACCCTGTAGGTGCGGTCTTTGAGGTATGAGGTGAGGAGGGAAAGTGCAGAGCCTGAAACTCCAAGTTCTTGGAGAGTGCGAAGGAGGATCTGATGATTCACCGTTTCGAATGCAGCAGACAGGTCCAGAAGGATGATGACAGAGGAGAGGGAGGCTGCTTTAGCAGTGTGCAGTTCCTCAGTGACAGCAAGGAGGGCAGTTTCTGTTTAGTGACCTGCCTTGAAACCAGACTGGTGCGGATCCAGCAGGTTGTTCTGATGGAGATAACAGGAGAGGTGTTTAAAGACAGCACGTTCAAGTGTTTTAGACAGGAACGGGAGGAGAGAGACAGGCCTGTAGTTTATAACATCAGACGGATTGAGAGTGGGTTTCTTTAGGAGAGGGTTTACTCTTGCCTCCTTGAGACTGTTTGGAAAGTGACCAGAAGTTAGAGAAGTGTTGATGAAATGGGTGAGAAACCCATTTTTTAATTAAATTTATTTTATTTTTCCCAACAAAACTATATACTGTACATCTTAGCTGTTTCAACTTTAAGAAATATGAAGCCCGAACTAGCTTAGTTCATTGTTGGTTTTAGTCTTTTAATGGGATTTTTATTTTATTTTCAACAAAACAATTATACAATAATGCCAATGTCTTCCTTTAATCATCTCATGATGTATCAAGTCTGAATGCTTGTCTGTAAGCAAGGTAGAGCAATGAAAAAGTAGCTCGAAATGAACAATTCAAATATTAAGTTCGTATTGTGATAATAGCAAATTCTAAAAGTAAAAAATAAACTCTACCAGACACTCAATTCAATCTAGTTTTGAAAAGTGAAATCATTAACGTTTCTATTTTTCCATGTTTCCATAGCACCACCAAGGGCTGGAAGACATCAGCCCCTCTGAAGAGGTGACAGATACGGAGGATAATGAAGAGGAGGACCTGGGAGTCCTGGACGACCAGCGGAGCATCATCCTCCACCTGCTCTCCCAGCTCAAACTGGGCATGGACCTTACACGGGTAAGGAAACTACAAAAATAAACTGTGCAGGCTCATGAAAATAAGGTTTTCTGGTCATAAATGAGATTTTGTTGAGCCATTCCCCTAAAAAATGGTTTCCTTTCAAATCTCTGGGGTTTCACAGGTGGTGTTGCCTACCTTCATTTTGGAAAAGCGATCACTCCTGGAGATGTACGCCAACTTCATGGCCCACCCTGACATGTTCCTGTCCATCACAGCGGGGGCCACAGCCGAGGACCGGATAGTCCGGTTTGTGGAGTATTACCTGACCGCCTTCCACGAGGGCCGGAAAGGTGCCGTGGCCAAGAAGCCCTACAACCCCGTGCTGGGGGAGACCTTCCACTGCTCCTGGGAAGTGCCTCGGGACAAAGTCAAACCTTTGGTCAGATCCAACCAGGGGTCCTCCTGGGAGCCAAGCAGGGGCCCCAACAACACGCAGCAGGGCGCTGACTCACCAGCAGACTGCTACACTGTCCGGTTGTGGCCGAGCAGGTGTCCCATCATCCACCTGTGTCTGGGTTCTACTGCGAGTGCCGGGAGAAGAGCATGTGCGTCAACGCCCACGTGTGGACCAAGAGCAAGTTCATGGGAATGTCTATAGGAGTGTCCATGGTGGGAGAAGGTGAGATACATTACAACATGACCTCGCTGTAAAAACGTTTTTTTTAATACAGTAATATAACAGCAATCCAGTTGAACATGCTGCAAAAATAATGCAATATTGATCATGTCACAATGATGAGTTTAAACCAGGAAACAAGTTCAAAAGTAACTCTTACCAGCACTGAACAAAAATAAATGTAATTCACATTTACTGTAATATGTACTCAAACTTTTGCTCCAAAAATGGATTCAACCAAAACATGCTGCCATTAAATATAGCTCACGTTTGCAGCATTAGTAGCTGAAGGAACAAAAGGTCAAACAGTTCTCAAATATTTCTTTTCTTCTGGAAGATCTCACTTTACAGTCCATCACAGCCTCCTGTCCTGAAGGGAATATAAGGCTGCATGTCACTTATCAGGATTCATGTCATAGATTTTATGAAACAGGCATATCGAGACCCACACAGACTATGATCCCGCTCCATGGCAGTCAATAATCCAGTCCTCTCTTAGCACCATTGCACCATGTACAGTACGCTGCTGGGGATGAGTCACCCTGAGCACAGACACAGGAAGTCCTTGAGCCCGATCGACTGTTTCTGGACACCTGAACTCATCCAGTCAGACAGTACGGCTTTCTCAGGCTTCACCGCCCCCCCAACCGGCTGCCTGATGCTGCCTATTAGAGCACATTCTGACCCTCACCCCGGGAACTATTGATTGCTGGATATTCTTTTGCCAGGGCTGCAACCCTGATAGCAGTTGATACAGGGTTTTAGGAATAGCCTGGATTTCACTGATTGGCAGTGAGTCAGCAACAGAGAGGGATACAGCAGCTGACTCAGCCAGAATGATGGCTTTTGATTGGACCTTACAACATTGTGATTAGGGCTCAAGTTGGCCTTTTCAATCAGAACAGGCTTAATGTACACTTTCAAACGGTCGTACTATGGCTTAAAGTACATGATTATTATAGCTACACAAAGTAGAGGGCGATATGGTCAGATGAATGTTACTTCCATCATGTGAACATTGTTCATTTATGCTATCCATTCTTTGAATCCATTGTCAGTACCTACAATATTTAGATACTGACATTTCATTTCCATTTAGAGTAACCTTTTCTAACCTTTACTAATTATGCAGCTTTTGAGGTGCTGGTTGGTGGATTTTGTTACCTTTTGGACTAAAGACTGCTTATAAGTATTGCACATATTCACCTCTATAATTGGTATGCTGTATAGAGTTTGGCATTTTGATTGTCGACTTCTTTTTTAATCGACTTTTATACAATCTGATTTATTTTTGCAACTGTGGATCACTGCCTGCTGGTTATTGGAGAGAATGCAAGTTTAGAGCTCAGGTAGAATTATGAATGCGCGACTAACTTATTTGAAAGAGTATTGTTCACAGATTGGTTGCTCCTTCATAAAAAAAAAAACATCTCATGTCTCGTGTTTAGGCTTACAGGGTGACATACTGATACAAGTTATCATACATGTCACACATACAGTTGAGCTTTTCAATAATAATTCATCATGGTACTCCTACTGTAGAAAATAACCTATTCAGAACCACATAAGGCTTTTTGTCATCACACTGGTGCCGCATAGAGTTTATCTTTGTGCACATTTTGGTGAGAAACATGATTATGACAAACAGTTAGACAATCATCTCACGGGCATTAGAGTTGTTGTTGTTTATTGCACACTAATCCATGCTGAAGGACACAGGTGATGCTGGTGTCGGTCATGTGTAAAGACTCTCTCATGGACTGGCAAACACAGAAGAAGATATTAAC